>NC_137208.1:8568586-8661086 GCF_960531495.2 Zeus faber
CTGTCATTGAATCCTATGGGGCTCAATTAATAGTGACTAAAAAAAATTGAAATAGATATTAGTCACAATTGGAATAGATACTGTACTAGTCGGAGGCAAATATTTAATATCTGAGACACGAAACCCTATAGGATTAAATTCCAAAATTGTCCAAATTGTTCATGTTCAAGTTCAAGACGTAATTTATGACATACATATACATACGGTCATACATATATGCAGTGAAATGTCATGACACGCGTTGACTACGCACAATAAGCTCTAAAAATACTAAAAATACAAAACTGTGCGTAACGGACACGAGGTGCTCGCGCAGGCGGCCGCAAGGGGCGGCGCCACAATCGCGATTCTGGGTTCCATAATTATACAATAGAATAAATTGTCTGTGCTGTATTAAATATAAATTTTAAATCCTCCTACATTAAACTTACCTGTATATCAGGGATGAGCGTGATTAGTTGACTAGTTGATAAAACGTTATTAAACTACCCTCATTACCTGGCACCAGAAATACTAGTCGGTTAAGGTTATTATTGTTATTTAACACATTAATATAACATGTTACAAGAAACACCACAATAGTTAGTGCTAATTTGAATTGTTACTAGTAATAATACTAATACTAATACTCATAATATTGTTACTACTAATACATGCGTACTAATACCTAATACATTTTGACACAAATAAATCGAAAATAGTTACTAGTAATTTTTGGTATAGTACCGGTAATTAGAAACAAAAATATAAGTACTCGTAACTTTTAAAAAGTGACTAGTTCGTCCTGTGGATTAAATGTTAAATCAGCTTGCCACAGCAGTCAGGCTTGTTGACGCGTGACCTGTTTTTCAAGCCCCTTGATAGTAACAAAAAGTGCACGGTTCCATGGGAATGTAAAACCCCGGAAGCACACAAACACAACCGTCACCCCGCGTCTCCATATCTCCATATCTCCATATTTCCATAACTCCATATCTTCAGTTAAACTCTAACAAATAAATAAAAAATAGGGATGAGCGGATCGATCCTGCGGTGTCGAGGCAGGGGTCAGACAGCGGCCAGAGCACATCCAGACTATAACGTCAACTATGGCGGAAAGGAGCATCATATGGAGTTTTTTTCCGACAGATTATTACCTTTAGGTTGTGCCACAAATACCTGCTTAAACACATGACCATTTTTGTAATATCATTTTTTTTAACAATCTGTCCTGTGTTTTCTCATCTTTTAATGTTACGTTTCGTTTAATACGGATAAAAGTATTTCTCCTTTTCATGTAAATGAGAGGAGTTTTAAAAGTATTGATATCGGTATTTGATATATCAGTATACTGGCCTTGGTATTACTCGGTGTCTAATTGAAAAGGAGATCCCGTCCCTATTGAACAAGTCTGTCCCTGGTGGGGCGGCGAGGACAGTTTTCCATTGAAACAGGTTTTTAGGAATAACACGGAGTTCGTATCCTATGGGACCAGACGTGAAAAAAAAAACGAGACAAACTCTTTTTGTCGTAGATTAAACGGCTGAAGGACCTGGAAAGGGAGAAGGACTCCCTGTGGTCGGGTCTGGAGGTCCTGGAGCAGGCTCGCCTCTGGTACCACCGGCGTCTGGAGGATAACCAGGCCCGACAGGCCAGCGTCGAGGCCCAGACCGGGGCCGGCTCCAGGCCCGAAGGCGGAGCGGAGGTGAGCTCCTCTCCAGCATCTTCAGCGATGACAAATCATTTGGTTTGTATCGTGTGATCATAATATTATGGTTAAAGCTTGCATTATCTTCCAGGTTAGTTTATATTCGATTCGACGGCACTTTATCGCGCCTGTGGCGATATCACGATTTTGCGGCAGCAAAAAAAATAATTCTACTCGATTCAGAATGAGGTAAAAACAAATGCTGATATACTGTACTGCCATGTAAACAGATAATAGTGAAAACAATATTACACTAGTATTAGAGAATTTCCATAATTAGTCTAGTGAGCAAATGTAATGTGTGTAATAGATCTATTATTAAAGGTTGTTTATGTGGTAACAACTAACAATAAAAATAAATGGCGACCTGTTTAACTGAATCTAATGATATAAACCCCTGCAGAGGTGTCCGGGGTGCATTGGTCCCAACTGCTTGTCAGAAGTATTTCCTTTAATAGTTCCCCATGATATTGAACTAACAGGCCTATGTAGAGAAAATCAGTCAGAAAAAACCTTGTTTGTATTTTGAATATTATGAATCATACGACTCAATTAAGGTCTGTATACAGTATATCATCAATTCGAAGTAGCACGATGAGATGGTGGCCTATAAGAACGCTGTTCATTGGGGGGTCTTAAGAAGGTGTGCTTTGTGGAAGATAGGGGGGACAGAAACGTCATATCACGTCACCCAAGAGACGCGATATGATGGTGACAAGCTTCGCACTTTGACACTTGTTCCATATTCATGATAGAGAGTTGGAAGGTGATGTATTTTAGGCCATACAATAAATTAGAACATACAGTACTGTGTAGTCTGTATCGTCTGTATTGTCTATCAGGAAAAACATAACGCACCATCAACAGCACACCGTCCTCCTCGTCCACCCGCTCTGCAGGCTTGGTCCTGCCTCCTGAGGTCTCGGATCCAGAGGGTGAACGGCTCCTTGGGGAGCATGATGAGCGAGCCCAACGTGACCGGCGGCAGCGCCCCTTCCCTGCCCGACGCGGTGGCAGACAGCGAGCTCCGCTGGAGAAATACAGTGCTGGCCCAGGTAGGAAATCCATAGGTTAAAACTCTTCATACATAGATAAATAGGTACACTTATAATAATAATAATAATAATAATAATAATAATAATAATAATAATAATAATAATATGTATTATTATAAATAATAATAATAATAATAATAATAATGATAATACTAATAATGATAATGATAAGTATTATTATCAATAATAATAAAATAATACTCATTATTGTTATCAATAACAACAATGATAATAATATTAATAATGATAATTACTATTATTATAATTATAATAATAAGTATAACTGCAGGTAGCTATACACAGGGTCCAGTTTATTTTTTTAGGCACATATTACATTTACATTTTTTTGTGTAATGCAGCAAAATCTAGGGAAACATAATGTAGTTACATCAATTTCATTCCACGAATCAAACTTTCATGACATTACCTATGAAGCATTGCCATTTCAACCAGCCGTCAACCAGTGATTTTAAGTTGTAATGTGACATAAGTGTTAGAACAAATAACAGTTCTAAATAGCTGAGTTTACAGTCTTAATTTTGCTTGTAAGTTGTAAAGCAGAGTAATTAGGAAATCTGGGCAAGAAATGACGAGGCAAGTCAGATAATTGTTTTATTAAACAGTTGTCCAAAACAGCTGGACATATAATCAAACAATAGCACAGTATTTACAAAGATCTCACATCAAATAATGACTGTGTTAAAATGGAAATCTTAAGGGGAAAAAAAATGAACATGGACAACTTGTGTGAAACCTTCAGAGTAAGCAGTGTTAATAAACATTGTGTAATATTTTGATTGAGTGTTAATTAACTCAAAATCAACAACAGTTAGTATTAGTTTGTATTGAAAGTTAGTATTGTCAGATTCATTGACTATAATTATATTTTAAATTGTTTCATCTTTATTGCTCTCCGCAATATTTGAAGAATTCATACATTTTTGTTCTTGTTTTTGAGTCATTTGTATTGAATATGAATTTGTATTAAGTTATAATTTGTTTGTTGTGGTTCTTCATGACACACATTGTCTTTCTTTCGAAAGCAGTTTAACGGTGCGGCAAGTAGTGACAGTAAATAAGTCTGTTTTTTTATTGATGAACATTTTAGTTACGGTGTATTTGGGATGGTATTTATGACTTTGGTCTATGTTTTTGCTGCTGGGTGTTTCACAGTTTTCATTTACTTGGTGTTGCCATTGTGTGTCAATAAGTCTGTAGTTCGGTGATTTCAAATATCGGTTGAGTTTGGCAGAATTAATTATTAGTATTACAGAAATGAAGACAGACTGATTCAATGTTGTTGTAGTAAGCCTCAGAACGACTCGGTGAGTCGTACTCATTCAGCCCTATCAGGTTCCCTGCGTGTGAATCAACAATATGCATACCACGATCCCTGCTTGATTATTGCACATGTATTACATTTATTATTAAATTGTTAATAAAAATTCATCATTATTATTTAACAGTGATTTCTTTAGTGCTCTATCAATTGGCACAGCTATAATATAAAACACAGAGTCATGGTGATCTACACCAATTCAGCCAGTAAAGGGGTCGGCATACGTTATTTGGAATGTTGTATTAAACATAGTTTGTCTTGTTGGCAATTCTGTTATTGCACTATAATCTATTCCCGGAACATTATAATTTATTCTACCAGACCTTTTCATATCCTGATAAAGATCATTTCCTTTAATCAAAACATAATTTAGGTCATTTAGTGTCCATGTACAAACATTCTGGATCTTGCTCTTAAGAACTGCTGTTAAACTAATAGCAGCATGTTGTTTATTTCTGTATTCTCCAAATTGTATATCATCCTGGTGAATTGAACCTCTTTACACAACTGTTAAATCAACACTTATATTTAAAGTTTTTCCATTAGCTTTTTTTCCACAGTATTTTTCCTCAATACTTTTTTTCTTGAATATTGTGAATGACCTTGACAACTAGATTTTTGGACAATGGCTTCTTTATTGTCTTAGATGTTCAGCTATTTTTCTGAATCTGGAACAATAACAAAAACAACTTCAGTAATTACTTTTCATAACAATAACAATAAATACATTTCATTTTAGAAATATATAAATACATGTAAGTTGTAATTATTACTTTATTGTATTTCTTCTGGTAATTATCTATAATTGGACAATTGAGTTTAATAGATTACTTGTCCATATTGTAATGCAGACAAGATTTATGGAACTTTAACATTAATTTGGAATAAACAAAAACAATAGGGATCTTCGCCCCCTTCTGGGGCTGGTATGCTAATAAAGTAATAAGAATAAAAATAGGAAAAGGGTGAAGGATTACAAAATTTCAATAAACCTAAATATAATTTTTTGAAAATTATACAATGAACCTAAAAGTAAACCCCTGTATCAACAATTTATTTCATGACAGAAGTATGCACTGTGCAAAATATATAGATATATAAATATGTACACTGCAATATAAACGCTAGTTACATTGGTTTGACATAAGATCCCAACAAGTGATGGCATAATGTTAAAGCCTAATTTTAAAAAAGTAACTGTACCCTTTTAAGATAGTAAATTATTGCAAAAATGGTGAAATATTGTTTGGGGCTAAAATAATTTTGTTGATTTTGTTTTTCATTTTTGTTGATAATGTATGGGCAAAGACCTAAAACAGCCACCAATAAAACCGAAAAAAAAAAATACTTAGTAACTTACTTATATGAACAATTCAAAGGGCACTACAGTAATGTACCTTTGTTGTTTGTTGTTGTTGACAGGAGGTGAGTGAGAAGAATCGTATGATCTCTACGTTGGAGTTGGAAAGGGAGACTCTGCTGCAGCAGCTCGGCGGACTAACCACTTGCTGACACACAACCTGACACGGGCACCGACATACAGTATAACCTGATGTGCACTGTACAGAAATCTGCATTTCAATTGATGTTGTGATGTTTTTGAGATTTTTTTCAACCACTGTAAATATCCATGTTCTGTAATTTACCAAAATATATGTTGCGCTTGCATATAAAGTCTGTGTCTAAAGTATATTTGTCGATTTGTCAAAAAAATCCAAATATAACCAGTTCAAACCAAAATCCTGCTCATTATTACCATTGAAAGATGTTGCAGAAAATTCTCTTGAGGTTTTGCAGTGAGGTTGATGGAGTAAACCTGCTCTATTCAGAACTCAGAATACTGGAGGTTTTTCCAAAAGAAAAACCTAATCATCATTATCGGTCACCACAACAAGGCCAGTCGGGTCAACATGCTGTGAGTGGTAAACTAAGAAACCATTGAAGGATTCTGCTTTGCATTTCATAGTGCACTAAGTGGGTTTGTCCAGCAGATGGGCCTAGACCCAAATCTAACTTCCACCGTCTTTCACTGCGTTACAAGCACAGGGGAAGAATAATACAATTTCACAGTTTTTAACCGGGCTACAGACAACACTCCATTGGATATGATTAGAAACATAGAGAATTATTATTTTAATTGAACACAGACGACAGGGTTCAATTCAGCCTCGGATAACGCAGTGGAACCACGTCCCCCGAGATCGCAGGGCGGTCGCAAGGCCTTGGACGACGTTTCATGACAGTCAAATGTTGGATCAAAAGTCAAAGTTTAAATATAAAATGTCACCAAATCCATGACTATGTTTCATAATGTAATCTTATACTGTATATATCTTAAGATAACACTTTATTAATTCCCGGAGGGAAAGTCGGGTTTCAAATTATGGCACGCCCTAAAAATCTTTCTTTTTCAACCATGCAAAATAGAACCAATTCAGACAACATTTTTAAAAAGACGCATTTTGAAAAATATTGTGTATTTTCTGCAGGGGGGAGGCTGATAGAATCGGCTTGGATTTAGGTCGCCTCCGAGGAAGGAAGGCTGAGAACCCCCTGATGCAGACTATGTACAAGTGTTTGCCTTACGGATCGGCTATCTGTGCTTTCCTGTCCACACCGCAGAACTCGATTTAGTAACTAACTGCGGAACCCCAGGCGGCAGCTTCCCTCCCTCCCTCCACCCGAAGCTCCGTTTCCGTACGTGCATGCGGGCTCTCTGTCCAGGCAAGTTAAAGCTCTCTCTCCCTGGTGGTCCCGCACCGATCCGATCTGAACTGATAAACTTTATCTGGGCCGCCCATCATATGCTTCCAGACTCTCTCTCTTTCTCCCCCCACCCCCCCGCACCACACACACACACACACACACACACACACACAAAACACATATACCGTACACACAAGGAGACATACGCGCACACTTACACAAACACTAAACTAAACTCAACGCACATCGTGCTTGCACACATTCGTCAACCTGCACACACGCAACGAGTGAAAATGACTGAGCCACGATTGGTTTTATTTCCAGGGAGTGCGAGGTAAACACAAAACGGGTGCGTCCGAGTCACCGACATAAAAAGCCAACGTTGCAATTTTTCGAGAGCGCACCGTTGCGATAAGTTGCAGCCCTGTAAAATATCATCACGTGAGATCTTGCGGTGGGCCCCTCTTCTCTCATGGAAAGAGCGCCGCCTTCATCTCCGCCAAGTGCCTGTTTAACATTGGCCCCATGGTGGTCCACTGTCTCTCCTATCTGTTAACCTTGAACTCCGTGCTTTTGTTGTTGGGCGTTTTTTTTCCTGGCAGAGTGAAGTCGCGTCTCGTCCACATAGCGCATAGGAGTGACACGGTTGCATGTATGTGCAGTATGTATGTTATCACTCCATCGCGTTGGCTTGCCTGAAGCGCAGAGGTTTGTCTTCGTGGAAGGAAGTGACAAATTCAACTTTGAGGGTGAATACTTGTTAAATTGTCACCAAAATGAATTTATTTCAAACGAATGAAGTTGTTTTTCTTTGCTCTGATGGACTCCGGCGCACATCCTCGGATTAGTAACACTTGTCATGGTGAAGAGTACCGCGGCATCGCACGCCTGTTAGGAATCTGCAGGAACCCTGATTAGAATCAGCGTGTATGTGCATCTGAAAAGAAAACATCCATTATGGCGGAGGCTTTCATTTAAGTTGCTCTGTGTTCGCTATCTCCCCAGGGTCACTGAACCATCAAGCCCCGGGTACCAGCACTTGGATAATTATTGGGTCTAATTCACACACACTACACAGGAAAAGCACATTTTGCGGGCAGGATGTCATGGCTGCCTGGAGGTGAACGCCGGTCCTCCATAACAGCATGGTTCACTAGCACAGAGTCTACCTGGTATAACGCAATGTGTATTTTCTTTACCAACCTGTGGAACCTGGGAAATGCTCAGGTGCTGTTTCCCTGCAGGCTCGTGGAGATGGGAGGACATTAAGAGATTAATAGGCGGAGTGAGGGTGCGCCCCTCGGAGTGCCGAGGGTTTAATGGTGCAGTTCTTTAAGCTGTTGGGAAACTGAGCTCCCTCTTTGCCCCCCAGACAGGTGCGGCTTTGCCTTGCTCAGGTTACTAAAAATCTTGTTCTGTAGATGCGCGGGACATACATTTACCTACGGTACACATGTGGGATACCACTGCTGGCACAATTCGGAGAAGTGTGGTTTTTTTTCCATTTTTTTTTTTTTCATTTTGATTTTTTCATTTTGATGAGGATTATGACTCGTATGGGAATTCAAGTGTTCTCCAGGTCACACTTGGGCACCTACCTGCACTGACCTCTCCACCCCCTTGCATTTTTTTTTTTGTTCTTGATGACCTGTAATCACAGGCGGTCTTATAAGGCAATTGCCTGGAGCCTAGTGTGTAAGGGGGCCTCGTGAATTTGTGTGGATGAATTATTACTTTTTTCATAAGCTCTGTTTGCTGTGATTCACTCACATCCCAATAATTAGAATTAGAAAAAAAAAGGCCCTTAGAGAACTAATAGAGTGGACACGGACACTGGTGGGCGGAGGAGAGGAATGTTGAGACTTGTCGCGATGAAAAGTTGGGCTCTTTTTTTAGACGATTGGGCTCTTTACGTGAATGGAATCCTCACAGTCTGCTGGGCTGGAGACTCACAGATTTTTTTAAATTTTAGTTCATGCCTCCGACACAACAGACAAAATGTATGTACAGTATGTATTCGTTACATAAGATAAATCAACCAGGTGATCAAGCAAAAGTAAGAGTAAACCTGTTACACAGCACTAAAAGTACAGCTAGTCTGATAAAGATCTGATACAATTATTATACCATTCAATAAAATATTGTAACTCATGTTGTATTAAACAATTGTTGTGATGAAATATATTCCTCCAAATCAAGTCCTAAAACAGACATATCGAACACAATACCCAAAATGGGTATGAGACTTGAAGTCTAAAACAGTCACAGGGTCAAGTGCTGACTTTTCCATCCAAGTCCTGCACCTTGAATCAAATGGTTGGAGGAGACAACCGGGCTTCATGAGACTCGCTGGCTCAAAGAGATGAGTCGTTGGATGAGAACTGTAGTTGCCGGAGTGACACCCGACTCCCGAGTCATTTAATATAGTATTTAAAATAGTATTTAATTTATTCATGATCGTGTCCCATTGTCTTCCTCGGTGAAGAGCGTTTGGATGGTGGATCTGAAAAGAGCTTTCTCTGAATAGTTTTTTGTTTACTAGCCGTGCTTGCATTAAGCGAGCTGGAGAAAGGCCCCACATTGGCCCTGTCTGGGGCCTCCAAATCACTTAACACCGTCCCTGCCTGTAATCAACGGAGCAAGGCCGAACACAATGCAGAGGCTTATCGATGAATTTCATATTATCAGTTGGATCAAGTAACAAATGCATTGACACACAGGGTTCACAAATGTTATTTGGAGTGATGGATTTTAGCGCAATATGTTTTAGGCCAATATGTCTGTCTCAACGAACACGTTACAGGTATTATATATCTTTGAGAAGGCCAGTAAAACTCCATTGATAAATATGCAGTCTGTTTTTTTTCCTAACCATTTTTCACAGTATACCACACAAATAATCATTTATTTTGCTCCTGCAAATATACTGTATAGTGTCAGATGGATTGTGTAATTTGTGGCTTTCAAATTTTGAAGCAAGTAGAGACTTTTGCTACGGGCATCATTGAGACACTTTGAGGAATTCAGAAAGTTATAAGCATACCGGTCAGCCCCTCCCGTTTTTTCCCGGGATTCTCCCGTATTTTTAACCTTTCTAAACAAAAAAAAAAAGAAAAGGTTGCCGGTACGTTGGCGGTCGGCTGCGGGATCAGAAGGATCTCCGTTCCTCTGCGTGGCCTGTTCCCCTATTTCTCCAAACAAAACCAATAAAAACAGTGGGGTTTTTTTTTTATTGTAGAGGTACTTTTTTTTTCCTCCGTTTCTTAATTGAATGCAAAAAAAAAAAAAAAAGCCCTGTGTGTAACGGGGAGACTTTCTCAGTCACTCTCTTATTTGCCCCATTTCCCCTTATTTTCAAATCCCAATGTTGACAGGTATGGTTATAAGTTCAATGAGGACATACACTATACATGAGTGCTTACATGTTCAGTGAATAGGAAATTACATCTTACCTACAGTGATGTCTTAACTAAGAATGAATTAAGAACTTTACTGACTCGAACAATATGAAATCCAGTATCTCCGCGGAGAAGTGGTTGCCCTTGGCAACGGTCATTATTAACAGAGAGCGGTCATTATTCAGCAATAACTAGTCTCTGATTGCAGCTATTGACCAACAGAATGGAGTATTCAGAGCTGTGTAATAACAGTTCATCACAGCTCATCATGATGTTATTAAGGTGGTGGGGTGGGGTTGCATTGGGTGGTGCGCCTCTAGTAAACCATCTCTCCACCGTCGCTCAGACTGTTTTTGGACTCTCCATCACTGCCGCATCCTGTTCGGCGCGCGTCTCCAACCACGAGCGACACCTCCACCTCCACGGCATGGGAGCCGCCGCCGGGCCCCAGCACGCCCTGCAGGTGTTTGATGTAGTCGATGGCGGCGCGCAGGGTCTCCACTTTGCTGAGCCTCTTCTCGTCCAGGTCTCGCGGGAGGTGCTCCCGGAGCCGCGCGTAGCCCTCGTTGACGCAGCGCACGCGGTGCCGCTCCCGCTCGTTCCTCTTCCGGATGAAGGCGGGCTCCAGGGAGCAGTCCCAGGGCCCGGGGTGTCCGTGGAACGGGAGGTAGGACGACCAGCGGCCGGCGAGCCTCGGCCGGCCCCCGAGGTGGCCGAGGTAGGAGGCGTCCAGGTGGAATGGGGGTCCGAGCGGGGACTGGAGTGCCAGGTGCCTGAAGCAGGGGCCGAGCTCTACCAAGTCCCTGGTGTAAAGAGACATCTCCCTCGAAGTTCAAAAGGTGAAATATTTTACTACAGTGAGTAACTCGGATTTGGGGCATATATTGTTAAAATAAGCATTTCAATAATAATCATCTTAATCATAAATAACAATAGTGATAATAATATCACCACCAGAACTATTTATGGGGCCAAGTACACTTTCATTTACAAGGACTTTGCCTTGGGCGTTATAGTACACAGTTGCAAACAATCCAATAGAATAAAAAATAATGCTTTAAACAGTCTGAAAAAACCCCAATACAATAAACAAAGAATATAAAGATGTGCTCTCTATGCACCGGGTAAAGATAGATAAATTACAAAAAAGCCTTGGGGGAAGTGGCAGTAAGGATGCAATTATTTACTGGGTATAAAAATGAATATACAGTAGTTAGAATATAGATATTTATAGAATAGATATTTCAGTATGATGAACGTTTGTCAAATATATTAAATTTTTATTACAATATATTGCACAGTAATAATAATAACAATAACAATAATAGTAATACAAACAATATTTAGAGTAATATTCTTACCAATTTAGCGTGTTTCCACAGTCATCCTGCCTTTTTACGACAAGTTTTCCATAAGAATCAAAGGTAGTGATTGTAGTTATGCCTCTGAGTCGCCTATTTGTTACCATGCAAATGACAACACATGTACAGTCCCTTTTATGGGTGTAGTCTAGTGGGTGTGTTCTTGGGACGGGATGCACATGAATACCTCGCCCTACCTCTTCTCAGGATGACTTTTTTTTTTAATCTTTATTTGTTCAATAAGGTATATATTTAGTTATTTATTCATTTCACTATTTATTTATATTTGCAAAGACACCATTTGAGCACCCAGAGCTATTTATTATTGATATTTATTGAATGATTATTGATCTTCCTCCAAGTCAAATATTTTTTGCCCACTGCTGTATGAATTAACTGTCAAAAGGCAGAAAGGCAGGGCGAGACAAGAGTCATTGGCACCTTTATGGCACCTTTATGGGTTGTAAAAAAATTATTGGACTGTAAAAAAAACAATTGGACGTCCTCCTCCAATGCTTCAAATCAGCGCATTAGCGCCACCTACTGTTACCTGCGGTGGGTCGCAGGTGCCTGCAATCCCAAAATTAAACCACTCATTCAACCAGTCTGAGTGGAGGACAGTACTTATCCTGCTGTTAATGCCGCGCTGAGTACGGAGAAAGGAAAAGCAGAGAATTGTGCGAGGAGCCGAGGGAGAAGCCGAGCGTGGACGATCATCAGAGACCTCGATGTCCCACTGTCTGCAAATGTATCACGAACTTGAAGTTGACGATCAACAATCAATTCAATAACGCATTCAACAGAAATTAATTCAACAAAAATCTGCTTCACTTGCTGGGCTTGTGTTGCTGCTTTATTTATTGTCATTGTGATTCAACGTATTTTCATGTGTCGTGATGTTTCACGACTTCCAAATGCCGGCACACACATTTAAGCGGCTGATTTACGTACGTGTGGATCCGTTTGAATTTGTATTTGTGCGTCATGACGCACATTTCAAGCAGCCGAAGCGTGCGCCTGTCACGCCTCTCTTCATCTCTCTCTCTCTCTCCGCCGCCTCCCTGTAGCTGCCCGCATCGAGTTCAAATCCGTGCTGCCGGGCCCTCTCCAGGGCAGCCACTGGATCCGCACCCGCGCACATTGTGATCACGACCCCCGGGGGCCGCACGCCCCCGCCCGCTCTCTCTGAGGTCCGCAAATAGGGCGGCGGCTGGTTTGGGCCTCCACTGCCTGCGATGAGTTCTCGATCCGGACTCTTCTCATGCGTCGCCGCCCCAGTGGGTGGAACCAGCGGCCCAGCTCGTCACGCTCTGCGGAGACACTCAAACTGGCACCTCCTGCTGGGAAAAGGTAGTCTGCGTACGTTCAGGCGGTTCGCCTTTTCCCGTTTTAAACAAACAACAAACGGAAAAATGGTGTGGCAGGCGAGGGGGGGGTGGGTAAAGCCACGTCGTCAGGGGACGGGGCTGGCTCGGCCGTGGCGCCGCAGCTTTTCCGGGTCTGCCCAATCAGCACGGACGGGGCTGATCATCATTTGATCATTTCATATCTGATTTGGCATCCAAAATCAGAAAACCAATAAGGGACTGTTTTTAGTTGTTTTGATTTGGTGCTGAAGTTAAAAATAGAACATGAGAAAATTGGATATTTGTTTTCAGCATTTAACATTTTTAATTTGTTGTGACCGCCAAGTTGGCTGGCCGGGCCGGGGAGGGCCGGTGGTGCGCCCAAGCCCCGTGGATCCCGCCCCACCACCTTCACTTTCATTGCGCCGTGGGGTTTCGTGGGACCCTCCGACTCGCGCGTGCATTCGACTCCTTGGTCCGTGTTTCAAGACGGGACGGGTGGGTAGCCGACATCGCCGCTGACCCTTTGCGCCGAGCGTACGTGGGCTGGTCTCCGCCCAGAGCGGCGTGATCTGCCAGCTCTGCTACTAACTTAGTGGGGCTGACATCGTTAAAAGCTGAACTGTAGCCCAGCTTTCAACAATATAGTAAAAGTTACTATCTGTGATGTTGTTTTTTATGTCTTTTACGGTCAAACAAACATTGAAGGTTACCAACTACAACACTGTAATAAAAAGCGCAGATTGAGGCAGAGTCAGAGCTTGGTATGCTCTGTTTACCTGTGTATACCTTGCCGGCCTTGGGCATATGCTGCATTCCTGGAAACTCAGAAAAAGCAGTTACACTGGTTACGTTTATTACATCACATTACATTACAGCAGATCACTGAACGGAGGCGTAGATCAATTTCAGTGATTCATGAACCTGGAAACCTGGAGTAAGACAAAGGGTAAAGAGGTTAAGCTATGAGTCTACTGGGCAATTAAACATAAAACACATACTTCCGAACCACAGAGAGGGCTTAGTGCTGCATTGCTTCAAACTCGCAAACCGGTTATTCAGTCTTTGTATTCCCACTTCCGAGCGAAATGGGCTCCTTTTCCACCTCTGTTTAGGAAAACATGTTAACATGACACAAACAACCAATGTGTAGGTTAATATAAAGTCGTAGTTTCAAATAAAAACACATGCAAAGGGAACTTAGAGTTTTCTGTGTGTGCCGCCCTGTTTCTGTCAGGTCTGTTATCTCTGTAAAATCGAGCTCAATCTGCCCCGAAATTCGGACTAAAGCTGCCATTCCTTTGTACATTTCCAAGTAGGAATTGGAGCTGTGCATTATCCTACGAGCAACAACAATTTTGCTCCGTGCAACTCATAGTCTCATCTTTAGTACCTATGTTGTCTGCAGTGTTGATTCTTCTGTGGTATCTTAGGCTAAGTTAAGCAGAGCACCTTTTGAAGGAACAAGACCTTCTCCAACCTCCTCTTGTTTACGCCATTATGTGTCTCATGCCCATCCCTGTCACAACCAAGGCTCCAAGATATGGCAGAAGATCCAGGTGCAAATATGAATATACACATAAAGGCTATTATTATTATTATTATTATTATTATTATTATTATAGCCGGCACGGATGTTTCAGCTATGCTTTATGAGGTAAGGCTTTGTGATGTCATACTTTATGATCTCTCTCTCTCTCCACACGCCATTCATGACGGCCCATATCGGCCTATTATTCTGATGTGTTAAGCAAGTTGAAACCAAGGTTTTTCCCTTCTGGCTTCTTTGAAAATAATGCGTCAATATGACTTTATTGATCATTGACACAAGCACAACTGAGAATTGTTTTTTCCATCGTACTTTTCGATGAGGGCCTCCTGTTCAACCGCGGTGAGGTCATCTTGGATGGGCACGGCATACAGTAGGCCACAGCCTTGTTGAGTCCACTTTCATGTTTTAAATAGGATACAGAGCAACCTCTTTGTGGGACTGGCGACTCCGTACGTTTTCTGCTCCTGCAGCGCCTCGTCAATTTGGAACATACACACGCGCGCGCGCGCACACACACACACACACCAGGCAGTGCAGGAAAAGCCTCCAATTTGGCTTTCACAGATCTGCAGCAGAACCATTTTCAGGACCATTACTTTTCTTCCAAGTCCACTCCTTTATAGGATCAAGGGCGCCTCAGTTGTCGGAGTAGCATCTGGAGACCAGTGCACAGCTTAAGAGCGTGCGTTCCCCTGGGCCACTCACAAAACAAAAAATAAATAAAAAGCTTCTTCCCCTGCTTCTCGGGTCGGGGTTATGAAATAGCCTTGAAGGTGTGTTTGAGATGATGGACGCGGTCGAGCAGCCGATGCCGACGGTGCAACCCCGTGTGCAGGGGTAGGAAGGGTGGCAGTGGGTGGGAGGAGGAGGAACAAGCGTGAGGGGCTGGAGATACTCGGGTGTGGCGGCGCAGGGTATGCAACTGTCGGGGTAATTGTGTGGAGCATATGCAGGGGTGGCACTGGTGGTGGGTGTGAGCAGGCTGGAGAGGGTAGTATCAGTGGGAGGGGAATTAGTTACTAGACTAGTTTTAAAATTCAAAGACAGGTGTGTATTTAGTTTTATTTCCAGGCGGTTATATTCAGTTAATCGGTCAAATGGTGTTTTCGTTGCAGGGTATGCATAAAAATGTAATAATGTATGGTGAACCTTTATTAATATCTGTAGGCTTATACACACACGCACAAACACACATACTACTGTGTGTGTGTGTGTGTGTCTGTGTCTGTGTGTATGTGTATCTGTGTGTGTATATATATATATATATATATTTCATATGAGTGTGTTTGTGAATGTGGATGAGTGGTTTGTGGGGGGTTTGACTGTGACTTGATGTGTTTAAAGCACCACATAAATAAAGCGGAGTTGATTAAACTTGATTTAGGCAACATATCAAAAGCAGCGGTCATATTTTTTACCCGCACAAATTCCCAGGATGTGGAACTCAGTTTTTTTTTTTCTCTCCCAATTTTTCAATCGTTGTCATTTTCTATTTTTTGAACAGCACATAAAGACTCATCCCAGTGAGGCGAGCCACCTCCCTTGCTGCGTTCCATTGAAATTTCAACCCGAAAAAACTCGGTTCTCCCACGGGGTTAAAAATTAAAGTTTAAAAGAACGGCAATTATTGTCGGAAATTTCGGGACCGACTTTACCGGGGAAACCAGACCCGACGCAATAGCGACACCGTTTCTATTAGCATGTACGTTGTTAGAGAATACGTCCCACTTTGATTTTCAATTTTCTGTAGTTTTCCTTTTCAGTTAACGCACGCTTTGTGGTACAATTCGCCAACCTTGGCGAAACAAACGACAAATTGTCCGCGGCCGTCCGTGTTTTCCCCGAACAGAAGCAATGGAACACAGCTCGGGCGGGCATACACTTCAAACTTAATAGACGCTCCGGACCAACAGGGCGTCTTCGGAACGAGAGGAGAACCGAACTGCCGCGGTGCTCGCTGCGCGACCTCCAATGCGCCGACTTTCGACGGCCGCGGGAACGCAGCGCTGCGCGTCGAAGGGGTGCGCGTGCGCAGTGTAAGCCGACGTCACGACCCCCGTCCAGGAAGGCATTGTTTGGGTGTGCTGCTGCTTGGCGCCGTGCTACGCTCTCGGACAAGCACTTACTTATCGTTTATGTCAAATACTTTCGTATTAGTGTTTGGAGGTTATTGTTTAGGAGCTCAACTCCCATTTGAACACCCTCCTTTTCATTTTTTGTTTGCTCTCAAACCCAACACTCGCGATCTGGGGAAAGGGTAAAGGTGGAAAATGACAACATTAGATGCGTGGTTTTATGGAATGAGTTGTGATTATTATCATTAACCATGGCTGAGTTGTTGTCTTCCAATGTTAACCGTCTTGTCTTCCATTACAGAGTGAGCCGTTTAAATGCAGCGTTTGGCGTCGCGTTGTTGGATCAACTGACCATGGACACCCATTAAACTCAGGTACCTGCTGCAATGTATGTGTGAACGCCCCCCTAAAGTTTTGGGAAGATCCCATGGGGGTTTGGGTTCAGTTGGCTCCCACCATGTTGCACACATTGAGGGTCCTCTCAGCCCCGCTCACTAACCCCTCTCCTCTCTCTCTCCCCAGGATGAATGAGATGAACCTGAGTCCTGTGGGCATGGACCAGCTTAGCGTGCCCTCCGTGAGTGCCGGCCACATGGGTCTGCCCAACTCCCCCACGCACAACCCCATCCCTGCGCCAGGTACGGGGGCCGTTGTCTGATGATCCGGACGGGAATGACCTTTTTTGATCGTTATCGCGTGCCTGCGGATGGATTTGTGGGTCTTGATTTTTGTGCAGGCATGCCGGTGGCCATCCCCAGCCTGGGTCCCTCCCTGGGTTCCCTGCCCTCAGCCCTGTCGCTCATGCTTCCTATGGGCCCGCTGGGGGACAGAGGAGTGATGTGTGGCTTACCTGAGAGGAATTACTCCTTGCCCCCTCCTCCGTACCCACACCTGGAGAGCACCTACTTCAGACACTTACTGCCAGGTGAGGGTTCTCTTCTCAGTCTGTGAGAGAGTAAGAGAAAAGGTGTGTTTGGTTTCTAAATGGCAAAGAACAGCCCTGAACATAAACTGGCTACTATACGCAAAGTACACTTAAATGATTTAATCTCTATTTAACCTGTTTCCCTGTTTTTGACAACTTTGACGTTGATTTGCACATACTATTCGATGCTTCTTTGGCCCGCGCAGGTATCCTATCCTACCTGGCAGACCGTCCACCACCTCAGTACATCCATCCCAGCAGCCTCAACATGGACGGGACCCTGTCTGTGGCAAGCAACAACCCCTCGGGGATGGACCCCTACAGTGGTCCCGGTGGGCCACTGGAACAGGGCCTTGTACCGCTGGACTCCAGACAGGTCAGTGGCCAGGGGGACCTCCATCAGACCGGTGCCCACGAGCTGGACTCCACAGGACTGGCCATGGAGTCCCGTGTCAGCAGCCCCATGTCACCCGACAGAATGGGGGAGGAGCTGGCCACTATGGAGGGGGTGGGAGTCGTGTCCGTGACCGATAGCCAACCGCAGCTTGGAGGTGGGAGACAACCCCAGCCTCACGAAGGCCTGGCCGGGGTGGACTCATCTGGAGGAGTGATGCCCCTCCACGGACCCACTGTCCTGGAGCTGCCGGTTGTCATGGAGCCAGAACATATGGGGGGACGGGTGGGAAACGCTGGGGGAGGAGGAGCAGGGGGGCTGGGGGAACAGCTTCATGGCGCCGGGGAGCTCAGCTCTGGTGTCGTCAGTGTGGTGCTCACGGGCTCCATGGCTGTCCAGGGCCAGCTGGAGCCAGTGTCCCTCCACGGACATTCAGGGATGGTATTGGACGCCGTCAACGTGTCCCCCATCACGGCTGAGGTGTCGCTGGGACCTGAAAACAACCTGGTGCTGGTAAACTCCACCCTGCAGCTGGAAGACTCCACATCCAACAAGGAGAACATGGTCACTGCTTACACTATCTGTGAGTGATGAGCTTTGTGTGGTTCTTATGGTCGGGTCAAGAAAGGAAAAAGTTAAATTTAGGAGAAGCTTTTTTCGGCTTA
Organism: Zeus faber; assembly: GCF_960531495.2. Lineage (NCBI taxonomy): Eukaryota > Metazoa > Chordata > Actinopteri > Zeiformes > Zeidae > Zeus > Zeus faber. Next base: position 8,587,090 of record NC_137208.1, read on the forward strand.
TGAGACATTCATTACCAAATTTCAACTGTACTTAATTGTCTGGGCATTATTTCTGTATGTCAGCGTGTGTACATGTATTGAAAGTGAACATTTATTTTGGTAGTAAAATAGCTGTTGCCATGGTAGCAATTTGAATACCTATATTTTCCGTACTTAATTGTCAGTGGTAATTTAGTCACAAATGAATAAGTGACTTTAAAGACCCTTCAACATATCTCACGATTGCCTCAGTGGTATTATTCTAAGTACTTACCTCTTAAGTTTGGCTTCACTGTGTTTGACACTCTGGTTATTTCCACATGCCACACTTGCATCATAACGTATCCCAAAACCAAACAAATGGAATGTGATTTGTCCACTAGGGTGCACGCTGTGTGAGCGCTCGTATACCTCAGACTGCCCAGAGCACGGCCCCGTCACTTTCATCCCCGACACACCGATCCAAAGCCGGGCTCGCCTCTCCTTGCCGCGGCCGCTCTGCCTTCGCATCTCAGTAGCTGATGAACCTCTCGGTGAGAGAACACACGGCGGCGTATTTGTTTTAAGAATTAATTTGACTGATTGAAAGACTGCCCCCCCCCCTTTGCTGCGTGGTAAATCTCGAGAAAAGCTCAGACACTTCACCCAAAGGAATGACATAATTTTAGAATAGCTAAAATTCAAATTCACCGTAGTAACATTAACATCACTTTGGATGTGTTCATGTCATGTGCCGATGGCTTCATAGGTAAGGTTTTTATCTGAAATCCAATGAGTCCATGCCACAGTACAACCAACAATTGATAGCAAGTCTCTTTTTAAGCAGGGTTTTGTGAATTTGATTCGTTGCCGTTTTCAATTAACTGTTGAAGTGGAACATTTTCCAGCTTTCATGAAAGCTCTAAAATTGTGCTGTTGCTGGTTTTCAGGAGTGTTCGCACGAGACATCATTCCTCCCAGGACCTGCTTCGGACCCATGGTGGGACAGCACTGTAGCAACATGGACCTGTCTGATTGGCCCGAAAAAGATACACCTCAAATATGGAAGGTTGGTGCAGCGGTGAACAGAACTCAAAAACTCAAAATGCTGGGAGCAGAATAGTAAAGACATGCAGTATGTTGAGGCGTCTCACTCTTTTTCAGATGTTCCACAACAACGTGCTGGAGTTCTGCATCGTGACAACAGATGAGAACGAATGCAACTGGATGATGTTTGTCCGCAAGGCGAGGTTAGTCCCACAATTCATTATTATACATAATAATTAATAAAAGTAAGTATTTAAGTTATTATTTAAGTAAGTATTTAAATTATGTTACACTGTTGCTGGACCAGCCCCCAGTTGTTGGTAACTGCTGCCAGTGTGTGTGTGTGTGTGTGTGTGTGTGTGTGTGTGTGTGTGTGTGTGTGTGTGTGTGTGTGTGTGTGTGTGTGTGTTAGGACCCGTGAGGAGCAGAACCTGGTCGCCTACTCTGCCAACGGCAAGCTGTTCTTTTGCACGACCACCGAGGTCCACCTGGACCAGGAGCTGCTCTTCTACTACAGCAGAGACTACTGCAGGCTGATGGGTGAGACGGCAACACACTTTGATCACGTGTTTACTTCTTCAGCTGTGGGTCCACTGCACTATTTCCATCGAATGAAAACACTGACTCATGACTTAAAATACATTTGTTTAAATGTACAGTTTTTAGTCTAGTAGGGCTGAGCGATATTGGCAAAATTAAATAGCACAGATTTTATTTATATATTTTTTATTACCTCAATATCTATGATTTGACAGTATTTTGGGGATGACTCTTGGTTCTTTCAAAGGTTATAGATGGAAAATCTTGAATATCCCAACGGGTAATCATCAGAGCTGTCCAGATCATCAAATCAGATAAAGCCACATATTGGGGCTTGGTAATTACATACATTTGTAATGAAAGAAAATACAAATGCGCTTTAAATAAATAAACGTTATTGTTTTTCCATCTTGTCGCAGCATTTGTAAATGCTGAAAAGTTCCATGCAAAACATCATGACGGCACCGTCTTGATGTTTCAAGTGTGTTTTCTGCCCCCTAGCTGTGTGTGCATGTACAATCGTCTGCATACAGGGAAACCATGCTGGGCTGTAAGCTCCACCCGTCTTACTTGAAAGAATCACCTCTGCAGAAAGAAGCTGTTGGTTTAAAGTAAACTGCTGTCGACCATCTTGACCTTCTGTCCTCCTCTGCAGGCGTCCCACAGGTGCCCGAGGGCCAAATCTGCCAGTGTGGCAAAGAGTGCTCCTCATTTACTGAACTCAAATCACATCTAGGCAGCCATAATACCAACCACAGCCATAATCAGGCTCCACACAGCCACAGTCCATCACAACAGGACCAACAGCAACGACAGCAGCAACAGCAGCAGCAACAACAGCAGCAGCAACAGCAGCAGCAACAGCAGCAGCAACAGCAGCAGCAGCAACAGCAGCAACAGCAGCAGCAACAACAACAACAGCAGCAGCAGCAGCAGCAGCAGCAGCAGCAGCAACAACAGCAGCAACAACAGCAGCAACAGCAACAGCAGCAGCAGCAGCAGCGAGAGCAACAACCACAGCAACACAGTCACCCAGAAGAGAAACTGAGCAACGGGACTTCTAGCACCTCCTCGTCCCCTTGGCCATGCCATGGCCACAACGCAGGCCACGCCAACAGCAACAGCAATAATGACAACAACAACGACAGTAACAGTAGCAGCAGTACAAACGACACGAACAACACTACCTCCAGAGCAAAGTCGGGCGGCCAGGGACACGGGCGGGAGAGGAAGTTCAAGTGTAGCATGTGCTCCCGAGCGTTCATCACGTCCACCAAGCTCAACGTGCACTTCATGGGCCACGTGGGCATGAAGCCTCATAAATGTGAATACTGCAGCAAAGCCTTCAGTGACCCCAGCAACCTCCGGATGCACCTCAAGATCCACACAGGTATATACCCGTGTAATAGGAGGCATCTTTATTGAACATATAAACAAAAATGTTTGATATACTTGCTGGCTCTGTGTGTGCTCTCAGCTGCGTCGTCCTTTTGGTAAATAAGTGAGGGCGAATAGCCGCCGCCACCACCTCAGCAGCTTGAGCCTGAACCCTGTTCTCACATACGTTAATATTAATTTTCTTCTTCTAAATATGAAAATGAGTCACAATCACTCCGATGTCATTTATGTATGCAAGTTTTATATTTTTATAACAGTTTTATAATCCATCAGTAAGAAATAGCCAATGAACAAATATAGAAGAAAATGCATGCAAATGTCTCTTGACTGAATGACTGTTTCAGACTGGCAGACTGATATATTGATTCATTCTGACTTACAGGGCAGAAGAACTACCGGTGCACAGTTTGTGAAAAGTCCTTCACCCAGAAGTCTCACGTGGAGTCGCACATGGTGATCCACACGGGCGCCGAGAAGCTCAAGTGTGACCTCTGTGACCGGGCGTTCATCAGAAAACAAGACCTGAAGCAGCACATGTTCTCTCACACACAGTACGCCGAGCGCTCTTTGACCTTCCACTTTTAATTTGGTTGAATAGCAGGGCGTTTGCCGGTCCTTTATAAAGTCCTTTATAAATCCTATAAATCCTTTATAAAGTCTTGAAATGTCTTCAAAGCAGTTTTGCACATATTGTGCCTTAAAATTAATTAAATAGCCTTTAAATTTGACATTTTTAATGTTTTCCCTAAGTTTCAGTGTAAACATATTGTTGAGTCAAGTCATTCTGTGTGAGAGTCAACATTTGTAATGTTGTTAGACTCCAAACCTGCTGAACCTAATACTTACCCGCTACTCTTACCTGTTCGAGATGAGCCCAGTTAAATTTCTACTTTAATGTAGAGAGAAATCCAATATACTGCTTACCCATTGGAAAAAATAAAAAATAACGGTTCAATTTATTCTAGTTCCTAATCAATAGACTTTCCGCTGACCTGAAGGAAACTGTGCTAAAAACAGGTCATAGATTCATCTAGTTCATAACTATAACCCTGTTTCTACCTCATACTTACCTCTTCCCAAAAGTCAGTCATTGACATTGAAAATGTCAAAAAGTATTACATTTAACCCCTGCTACATGCAGACACTCAGGAATAAGTATAACTAGTGTTTTGAGTACTGAGTATTTTTTTTAACATGCCTGTTTTTTTGTATTTCCCTCCTCATTTTCCAAATCCCCCCCCCCCCCACACTCCATCTTGTCCTGGTTCTCGCACTGTGACACAGCGAGCGTCAGATCCAGTGCCCGAAATGTGACAAGCACTTCCTGAAGACCAACCACCTGAAGAAGCACATGAACTCCCACGAGGGCCGACGGGACTTTGTCTGCGAGAAGTGCCACAAAGCTTTCCTCACCAAATACCACCTGACCCGCCACCTCAAAATATGCAAAGGACCCAAGGTGGAGCGGGCGTCCCGGACGGAGCGGGACGAGGACGACGAGGAAGAAATGGAGGAGGAGGAGGAGGAGGAAGAGGAGGAGGAGGAGGAGGGGGCGGCGGTGGCGGGGGGCAGGGACGATGGGAGGGGGAGAAGAGGAGCTGTGGAGAGACTTGTTGATCCAGACAGCAACGAGGACTGTGGTGGTTTGGACGTCGGAGGTTACAACTCTGAAAAGTCCTTATCACCGCGTTGATTACACTGTGCCTACTAAGACGTGTTGTTTATTTATTTACCTTTGTATGGAAGCCTTGTTCGTTTGTTTTTTTAGTTGTTTTTTTTTTTTTTTTTCCTGCGGTCTTTCATTTCATTTTACATGTTTTTCGGAAGGATATTTAAGTGGTAATCCAAAAGATAGCCTGTGTTGGGTGGGTTAGATGACAATCCCATTCTAAAATTCTATATTGGTCACTTGTTGGGAATATGTTTTCGTCCCAGGGTGCTGTCCTTTTTGCTGAATGTTCATCCATATCGACAGTTTATATAGTATATACAACTAACTTCACTGGTTCATCACAGTAATGGCTGCCGTTCACTTCTTGCGGGTACCCGAACTTGCCATTTTTGCGGGGAAAGGCCCCCCGCCACCAACAATTGAAACGGCATATAGAGGAGCACATGCAAATAAATTCAATGTTTTTTTTTTCTTATAAACAGGGTAATTATAAATAAATATCAATGAAGGTTTTTTTTTTTGTTTTTTTTTTTAACCAAATAATCTCTCGGACTGCCACTTGAATGCTGCTAAATTCTCAAACTCACTTGAAAGTGTTTTTCCTCTTTTCTGTTTTTTTTTTTCTTATAAAGAGCCAGCTCAATAAACGGGGTAATTTTAAATATCAGTTAAGTTTTTTGGTTTTTTTTCTTGCCGAATAATGTCACGGATTGCCACGTGAATGCTGCTAAGGTCTCATTAAAGTGTTTTTCCTCTCTTGGTTTTTTTTCTTATGAAGAGCCAGCTAAATAAACGGGGTAAATATAAATAAATACATTTCAATTCAGTTTTTTTTTTTTTTAACTGAATAATGTCACGGATTTCCACTTGAATGCTGCTTAAGTCTCATGGAAGTCTTTTTCCACTTTTGTTTTTATTTCACCACAGGCTGAAAATGGTACCCGTCTGCAAGTGCAAAACCAATAACTCATTTCCCCAATTTATATTTTACAGTTTTTTTTTTTAACAGATGTTTCCCTGGGCAACGTTATGGTTTTGATATGGAAATCCTTTGTTGTCCCTCTCTTGAATGTTTGACATGCCGGGGGAGTCCGGGGTGAAATAATTAAACATCTGCTATATAAACAACAAGCTTTTGGCTGGAATGCCAGCAGGTGAAGGTATTTAGTATGTCCGGAACATAGGATGCATCAAGTAGTATGTAGTAGTATACAGTAACTTCTGAAAAGCCACTCCAATTACACGCTGCACGGTAGTGTTTATATGTATTATGTAGTATGCCATTTTGGAGATTTATGTTTAACAAAATGCCAATTCACATCACATGGCAAAATAAAATAAAACAACTTAAAAAAAAAAGAAATAATAATAATAATAATAATAATAATTAATAAAGAAAGGGTACAGTTTTTTCAGGATTACATTTTTTTTTGCATGCTTGGTTGAAATTAATTTTAGGGATTTCCAATCAAGTTTGATTCCATTTCGGAAGTGTTTGACATTGGGAGGAGGTGTTTTATGAAACAGCTAAAACTTTTTTTTTTTCAAGTTTTTATTTTCATCTTCACGTTTTAATGAGTTGGAGCTCAACCCGGAAGTTATTGTTGTGGCAACTTCCGCGTTAAAATACAAACTATGCAGCGCCGCTGTTTTCATCCAGTCGGACGTGGTATGCTGTTTTATCTTTCTGTTCCAGTCTGTCGTGCAACCGTGTTGGGAATATACATTTACGTTATGTGTGCCACAGTTATTTCTCATTCACAAAATACTTTAATTCTCCGTTCTGTCCTGTGTGTGTGTGTGTGTGTGTGTGTGTGTGTGTGTGTGTGTGTGTGTGTGTGTGTGTGTGTGTGTGTGTCTGCTAGCATTAGCTAACTGCTAGCTAACTGTCGGCATAGTCATAAAACGTATCTGGATCCAATAGGAAATGTCCGGCAGTTGGTCAGGAAAACAAGATAAATACTTAAAACTAAGAACCTGTGAGTGTCTGCTGATTCCCTGTATAAGAGCCCTACTATTTGGATGAATCGATCCATGAACTGATGAAATGATCTACTCGTTGAGTACCACATGTGCTAACATTCTTTTCCTGTTTTAACGTGTCATGGCACGGCAAGTTTATTAGTACAGCAAACATAGACATCGCATGATTTATATGAGGCATTAAAGACAATTATATAACAGCGTAGACATAAAAGCAGATAAAGATGGGAAAAAAAAATAGACATAATAAACAGACCGACTGACATTACAGCTTAAGTTGCAATTTAAAACAGATCTCCCCGGGCGCTGCTATTTCAGATTGTCAGGGTTTTCTCCATTTACTGCATGGGGACATAGCTATTTTAAGTTAAAAGCTGTGGCCTCTGTTGACTGCTTGTGATATAAGTCACCCCCGAACACCGTCAACGTATACTGCCGTCTTGTTTTCTTGAAAAACTGACATACCTAATTAATAAGAACACTCTGATGTGCCATGTTTACGCCATTGAGGGAGTAAACATAGTGCATCAGGTTGGATGAATCTACCCACTGAACCAATTATGCATACAACGTCCTAACATGAGTTTTTTTCTGGGTTTTATTTTTTAGGGAGAACACTTTGATGCACCATGTTCACTCCACCGAGGGAGGGAATGTCCAACATGATCGACAAGGCCATGAAGATAAGGAGGGAGGAACAGGCGCGTCAAGTGGTCCTTGTGTGGGGCGTCCTGAACGTCTCCTTGGCTGGCATGATATACACTGAAATGTAACTTGTCCTCTGGTCTTCACCTCCAGCCACCACTGCGTAGTACAGTGCATTGTGTGTAAAGTTCGACTCACTCTCTATTGTTTTTTTGTTAGGTCTGCGGAGCTTCTGAGCAGATACTACAACATTACCTACTGGCCCATATGGTACATTGGTGAGTTATTTCACTGTGTGCAATTTTTAAGTGAGGACACTTTACTGAGATTTTTTTCCCTATGATTCAATCTGCTGAAATGCAATGAACAAACTGTTGTTGTCTCGTCACCCAGAGCTGGCACTGGCTTCTCTCTTTAGTCTTAATGCCCTGTTTGACTTCTGGAAGTACTTCAAATACACCATGGCCCCCTCCACCATCACTTTAACACCTGATCAGCGTTGCCTTTTGGGACTGACAAACTCAGGTGAAACCTCCCTAACCATGGCTGTGGCAGTGATTACTATTTGTCTTATGTCATTGAAATCTGTGAACAAGTTCTCCATTGTAGAGTTCAATGAGTTGGAATGAATGTATAATCTTAATGTATAAATCATGTATAATCTCAGTATATATCATTCCTATTATATGAGCTGATTATGATGATCATATTATGTCCTTTCAGGAATTCAGGCCTCTCCACCACAGAAGCCGGAGAAAAAGGAAACACCGGCTCCAGCCCAGTCCTCTCCTCTGCAGGGACAGAATGTCCTGAGCTTCAGCCCCTCTCGCTCTGCCACTACAAGCCCCAAGTTCTCGCCCGGCTGTGTGCCCGGGTACAGCACTCCACTGAGCAGCCCGTCAACACCAAACAGTGGGGCAGGACCATTTTCCCCTTCCCTGCCCTTTGGAAAGGTAAAACATTATTTCGATTGATTGATTTTCAGATTTCCAGTAATGTTTCATGGTGAAGAGCATTCTCCTTTTTCTCCACCTACTTGAGATGCAGCATGCATCAGATTACACACCGCCTCCCATTATGTTGTCCCCCGGTTCTCAGGTGTTGAACTACAATTCGTCCCCGGGCTCCTCTCCCTACCCCAGCAGCATCGGGCCGGCGGAGGGCTCTAGCCTGAGATCTCGTTACCGCACTCCCCCGTCAGTGTTTAACTCCCCCGGAGGCAAGGAGGATTACATGGAGGATCAGAAAAGCCTGGAGCTCTTTCTCCGCACAGAGGAGGAGAAAAGCCACCGTAGTCAGCTAGGTGAGATATTGTAAAAAAGAAAACCCCCATTTTGAGTGAGAATGGCTTTTAGCAGTCTCTAATACATTTTTTATTTTTTTGTTTTTTTTTCCTAAAAATGTGAATGGCCAATGGCAAATTCTACCTATTTATTACAATATTTTCCAATCGAGCAACACAACTTAGAAAAAACGTCAATACTTTTGACCAATGGGTTAATTGTTTTTATGTTGACAATGACAAAAATAATTTATTCTTTTGTCGAAGGGAGTCCAGAGTCTGTATCGCCAGCCCACAGCCCATCTTTTTGGAACTACAGCCGCTCTGTGGGTGACTACGCCCAGAGCTTGAGAAAGTTCCAGTACCAGCCTGCGTGTCGCTCTCAGGCTCCCTCCGCCAACAAGGACGAGACTGACCTAGGATCCAAACAGGCTGCTGAGGAGGTCTGGGCCAAGTCATGATTAAACAATAACAACACAAGTTTGTCAGTTAAATCAATCAGTGATAACTTAAGTTCTCAGTAAGAGGAAAGCTATTTTAAAGAATGGGTCGCCTCTTTCATGATGAGTTTCATTATTTTTTAAATGTAATTAAAAGTTGTTAAAATGGCATTTGGAAGTTCTCTGGTGTCCATATGTGATTACTGTGATTCCGTCTGTGTAGATCTGGGCAAGAATCACAACAAGTCGCACGGTGGTGGGCCGCATAGACAGCTGGACAGCGAAGCTGAGAAATGTGAGCATGTAACCGCAGCGCTAACTCTTTTATTTGCTAACTCTCTTACTTGCTAACTCTCTTACTTGCTAACTTGATCCAAACGTTTTGCTGCTGTGCAGGAATATTGTGGTGCTTTTGGAGAGGAGAAGTATGCACCGGAGGGGGCGGGTGGGTATGATATGTTGACAATGATAATTGCAGCTGAATTTGGTTTGTCCATTACAGTGGATAAATGACACCATCCTGGTCCCCCTGGTGAAGGAGATAGACTCTGTCAACAACCAGCTCAGGAGGATTGGATGCCCAGAGCTCCAGATAGGGGGTAACGTTCTGCCCACTTTCTCGGGTTGATCCATTGGAAACTAGTTTGCACTATTCCTAAATATATACCCTCAAAAGTTATGTTAACGCCAGTGAACATACCCAAGAACACTGGAAGGGTTGAGGCTCAAGTGGTATAAATTAATGTTGTACAAAACTCCCAATACCATGTAACTTAAAAAAAAAAAAGACTTTCCAGAAAATACAATTAAGCTTTTAAATGTTATAAAAAATACCTAAATGGATACGTAGTTAAAAACTTAAAATGGATTGAATTGCCCCTTTGACCATTTAATTATCCAAACCAAGTGTCTAGCACATCCACAGAATGTAGTAGTCCACTGGTATAGTTTAGGAAACATTGTCCGTACATAACTTTATATAGTTCTGCACTGTACTTTAGCTGCCGTGCAAACTATTACTTAAAAAAAAAAAAAAAAAAAAAAAAGTATTTATATAACAGCAGGACCAATGCTTTGTGACCCAAGTCATTGGACAGGGATCATGGAGAGTACTTCACTACACTGTACATGCAGCCTATCAGCCTTTTTTTTTTTTTTTTTTTTCAATTAAACGCTAGTTTAAATATTTAAATGCTGAATATATTTCATTTGTTTTGTTTATAACTGTTTATTTCTGCAGCCCTACTAACGCTCTCGCTCTTCACCACCTCTCCACCAGAGGCCAGTATAAGCAGCCTGAAGCAGGCAGCGGTGCTGAAAGCGTCATCCATCCCCACTTTAAACGCTATTGTCCAGTACCTGGACGTCACACCCAATCAGGAGTACCTGGTCGACAGGGTAAAGGGTAGGTTACACACTGCGTTACTGTAGTGCGTGTGCGTGTGCGTGTGCGTGCGCATTCAGGGAAAATATATTGAGGGTTTCATTGTGAGTTTGTTTGAGATAAGAATGACATGGAATCAAATCACTCCCACTGCTATGCAAATGTCGCTGTGGAATCTGCTTATGTGTGTTTATGGAAATTACAAATTGAACTTATAAAAGACAATTGAGGATTTAATGTTTGTTTTACTGTAAAATGGAGCTTTATTCCTTCATGTTTTGGCCTCTACCTCATCAGAGTTGGCACACAGCGGCTGCATGAGCTCCTTCCGCTGGAACGGAGGTGGAGATCTGAAGAGCCGTAAGTGGGACACGGACCTTCCGACCGACTGCACTGTAAGTCTGCACGCACGCACGCACGCACGCACGCACGCACGCACGCACGCACGCACGCACGCACGCACGCACGCACGCACACCTTAACATGGTGGCTTTAAAAAAACACTTCCTCAAGCAGTCATGTACACCCAGGTGCAGCAAATGCAGGGTATCTGCGGTTAATTCTGAAATCAGTCCGAAAACTGATAAATGATTTGCATAGACGAGGCTTTGCGGATGTACAAAGATATGCAAAGTTTAACTGCATTTTAGGATTGAAATAACATTTCAAAACTTTCACGCCCGGCTTTGAAAGTTAACCAAATTCTGGTTGCCTTTCAAAATTGCTCTTAAATTGCGTTAAGAAAGGCAATTAGAAAGGGCACAATTGCCTGCCAGTACTGAAATGCTCACAAACACTTGGATATGGAATAATAATGAATATTCAATTAAAAAAAACAACTCACAAAAGCACAAATTACTTCTTCGACTGAAGGCTTTTGTGTTGCAGAACAGATCACTCCATTGTTTTTATGTGTTGAATAGTTTTCGTGCTCTCGTCAACCGATTCCTCTGTTGCTCATCTCATCAGATCCTCATGCATTTGGTTTGCACGTACCTGGACTCCAGATTGCCTCCGCACCCAAAATACCCCGACGGGAAGACCTTTACCTCGCAGCACTTCAGCCACACCCCGGACAAACCCGGTCAGTTCACGCCCGCTGGCCGTGGCCGACATCCGCGCCGGACGTGCGCGTATGCGCGGCACGGGGCCGGGCTCAGGGCTCTGGCCTCAGCCCTTGTCGCTGCACAAAATCGCGGCGTCGGCCGATGTCAAATGGCCGAGCCGAAATAAAATAATCCTATTTTATGAAACGATTAGAAAACTGCTCGGTGTCGTTTCAGTGCTGCTGTGTTCTGTGTCCAACCCAGATGTGACCAATGAGAACCTGTTCTGCATCCACCAGAGCAGCACCAGCCCTCCCCACTACCAGCTCATCTACCAAGGACACGTTTACAGCCTACCGAAGGTGACAGACGTACCCGAAAATAACTACCCCGTCATCCCATTCTTTTTCTCTCTGGTTCTTCTCCTTCCCTTTAAACCGTTTTATTTTACCCTTTTGAATCGGTATTGATTGATGAAGCGATGACACTTTAGACTATGGATTCTGAATATAAAACCTTTAAGTATCTGCTGACACCCGGTACTGATTCGTCCTTTACTCTTAAAGTCAGTGCGAAGTAAATTGAGTGATTTTTGTTACAAAACACACGATACACGTTAGAAAACAATTGATGAAAACATGTAAAAAGACTGCAGACTATGTAGTACTGAATTGCGGATTTAGACCGTTCAACATTTTTTCACCATCCTTGTGCTGGGGATTTTTTTGAGCACTCTGAAATTCTGGCTCGATGACGCACTGGAGCCATACCTAGCATGGCCCCTCTCCTAACACTACATAAAGCCTAGAGGACATTAGCATCATTGGGCTCGAGCGGAGATTCCCAACCAACGCAAACAGAGCTGCTGCTCCGCGGACATCAGAGCGATCTTTTCTCCAAACAAAGCAAATTAAAACGGTGTGTTTTTATTGTAGATGTATTCAATTTACTCCGTTTCCTGATTGAACGGAGCAAAAAAAAAGAAAAACCCATTGCCTGCAGTGCCGTGTCAGGCATGGCGACTTAACCCCCGCCCCCGACCGGCACGTGAGAGGCTGCACCTCTCCCACGATTGGTCGCCTTCAGCCGACACGCCCCCACCGTCTCGGAGCAGAGAATACTGCTTATTTTTTCACGATTTTGAAACCTAGTTTTATACTCATGCCCAATTTTTTTTTTATATTTCAAATTTGCCTGGGTGGTTAGTAACATTTTTCTGTGGTGTGACAAACTCTGAACGCATAATTAATCTTGATTTACAGACTTGGGAGTCGATAGTTTTGGGTTACAACATAACGTTTGACATTTTATAAATCCATCACTTTCTCCGTTTTAGACATCTGTGTCAAATAAGCAGAAAATCTGGTCTCTTTTCATTAATATCTGACATGTTGGATATGGCTTCTGTATCAGTCGCGGATTTTAGCTGGATAATGTGCTCGATGGTTTACTCTGACAGAAGCTTAAAATGAGAGGCCTTGCAAGGCCTCCTTCTCAAAATACCCCTTCCCCCTCACAACGTTACTGTTTTTTCCCCCTCTATAATCCTCAACAATCTGTACTGCTGAGCCAGGAGCGAGGAACAGGGAATCCTCTGTTTTTGTAACAAATATGCTACCGATTAGCCATCGCTTTGGTGGCATTTCCCTTTCGGATGTCAGCGCGAGGAGGAAAAACCCGTGCAACAATTATTTCTCTCGAGTTACTCTCTAATTTCAATGTCATGAATCTCTCTTAATTGTTGCTGTCACAGGGCCGGAACAACCTGTTCCACACCGTTCTAATGTTCCTCTATGTCATCAAGACCAAGGAGTCGGGGATGCTGGGGTGAGTGCCCGGATCACGACTTCACCTTTCCACGTTTTTCACTCAAAGGAAAACTCCAGACCCTCATTTTGCAACAATTGGCGGTCGATGCGAGCGATCGGCATCAGTAAGTTTTTAATTGAGCCATCGATCCTGGATGTGCGGCCGTCGGCTGGATCTATTCCCTCCCGGCGATCGAAAAGATCTCGAGTTTTCCTTTGAGTCTGGAAGTGGATCTACAGCTTGAAATTATGCTCACGTGACATCCCGAGTCAGTTTTAAAGCAGAGTGAAATTGTAATCATTGTTTGTCGAAAATAGTGTGTACATAATAATACATTACTGCTTGACCTTTGCACTTGAGAATAACACAAATGTTCTTCTTTGGCAGGAGAGTAAATCTTGGCTTATCTGGTGTGAACATCCTGTGGATATTTGGAGACTGAGGCCTTTCGAAGTCACTTGTGACTTGAAGAATGTCCAAAAAGTGTGTGTGTGAGAGAGTGTGTGAGTGAAGGTGCTGGATTACAATTTAGCCAAAAAGACTTCTTTTCTCCCCCATGGACACACTTTGCAAAATATTCATTTTTTTAAATTCCCTTACAAAACACACACACAGCACACACTCAATTTTAGTTAGAAATCTGAACAAATAGTCATTGACTTTTTTTTTTTTTTTTTAATACCTGTTTTTGACTGTGTGATTATGAACCAACAAACATTGTACTTTTAATACGTTTTCTGAACATTTTGTATATCAAGAATGTACCAAATGTATCTGCCCTGTAAATTAGCAAACACTTAGGTCTCTCGAGTATGCGACAGGTGCCTCCTCCTCTGCTTGAACGTGTATAGTTAAATATTTTTCTGTTTTAGAGCTCGATGAGAAGACTGTAGTTCACATGCCGTGCATCTATTCTGTGGTACAACAAATGTCTTCCAGCCATAAGGGATACTCGACAGCCCGCCGCTCTCGTAATCCTCCGGACATAATCGAGACGCGCCGGGTCAAAGCTAGTATGGCGAAAGGGCTTTTGGTCCCACTGCAGGTGATTTGCGCTGGAAAAATAAAAGTAGTCAAGTTATTATTTTGGGGTTTCACGCCGTGTCGGCTGCGAAACATGGACGTCCCATCGCTTCTCGAGACCTCAGTGACTTCACACACAAGTCGTCGAAACCAACCTCTTTTGGTCACGGTGTTTTGTCTTGAGTTTCAATGTCATTGCGGTGGTTTGTTTTGTTGTGTTTTTTTTTTTTTGGGGGGGGGGGGGTACGCCAGTTTTGTAATGGATTTATGCAAATTAAATATGGCTCGTGTTTTTAAACGCAATTGAGTTCACCGTGTGCATTATGTCCTTCTCCGGCACCCACTGGGTGGCGATGGGAGTACGTTTTAAAACGTCCGGTGACCCCATGTTGCCGCGGCCGGACGATTGACGCGCCGCGTCAGGAAACCCGTTTCAGATGTGCGTTAACATTCTGTCGACGGGTCGGGGTGTGGTGTTCCCCTTTTGTTTTTCTCCCCACGTCCCGTTTGACTGCGAACCACCTTGAACGCATGAGGTCGCCGGCTCTCAGTCGGCGACTCGTGCGAGTCACCCGGCGTTGAGGCGAGCGGTCGCCCGGTCGTCCTTCTGTTGCGTTGTGCACCGCAAACGCCATTTACCGCAATGCCTTTGTGACGCATCTTGTCCGGCGATGCGTTCATTTCAAGTGGGGGTGGGGGGGGGGGGGGGGGGTCCAACCCAACCCAACCCAACCCAACCCCCCGCTTGGCAAGGCGCGAAGGGGGCGACCATTTAAATCGGGATTACGAGCCACCGTTTCGTGGCGGGTCGCTCCGGCCCGACTTCTCCCGGGATAACCGCCCCGACGTCACAAGCGACGCGGTTGTCGCGCCGAACAGATTTGCATTTGAAAGCGACTCTCGGCTCCGCTCGAAACCACTCCACTCTGTGGTTTCGATCCCCAACGCACCGCGGCCTGTCAAGCACACAAACCCGCCAAGCAAGTACACATGCACTGCGGGCGGGCGTCCGTATTTCCCCGGGAGCGGGGGGGGGGGCGACACAGAGAGTCGGAAATCGCCTTTCTCCGAGTTTCCCCGGAATGCAGCACGAGGGGCATCGCTGCCGATTGTACTACAGAGACCGTGATGCTTTGCGGGGCGACGCCCCCCCCCCCTCTCCAACTCTATCCGCCGGAAAAAAAGGACTGGAGATGGAACTACAAGGTACTACAAAGACCGTGATGCTTTGCGGGTCATCGTCCCCTCCACTCGCTATCAGTTGGTAAAGCACTTTGTGGAGCGGCAGCGATGTCAGTGCAGGTCGTGGCAGCGAAAATGGCCGAGGTCGAACTCAAAGACGTCCCCGGGAAGGGAACACCGGCCGAGTCCCCGGTGACACCGAGCTCCGCGGAGGAAAAGAACCCCGCCAGGAGCGAGCCGCGCGAAGCCGGTTCGTTTCCAGCCGCCGCCGCCGCGTCCCCGACCGCGGAGCCCCCCGCCTCGGTGAAAACCGGAGAGCCGAGCCCGGGCTTGCTCACCCCGAACGCCGCGAAGATGCCGCAGGCGTCGGCGATGAAGCGCCCGGAGCCGCAGCAGAACGGCGGGGAAGCGTTCGTCAACCGCGACGGCACCGTGGCCGAAGCCCCGCGGATGAAAAAGGTGAGAATTGCCGCTGCCAGCTGCCTCGTCTCGTCTTTCTCCCGGGGGGGGGGGCTGTTTCCAAGCGGACCGCCCGGGTCCCGAGACCAGGCGCACCGCGATGGACGCGGTGTGCCTGGGAAGCATTGTGCTGCGATGCTAGCAGGCTAACTGGTGCTAAAGCTCACGCAGTCCTCATCGGTTCACAGTTTCATGACTTGCGTGTCTTTCGTGCCTATGTAAAGCCCCCCCACCCCAAAAAAAATGTGCCGTGGAGTTGTCCACACTTTCCCCCCTGACGGGTTGAAGTTGGGCGTCTCGGACTGCGTGTCTTATCACGTGGACACAGTTTGGAAAAGAAGCGTTTCCCTTTGGAAGGCTTCCGGCGTTGGTATCACGGTCAAATGTTTATTTATGCCCTTACAAATCACGCAGTAGGACAACACATTCACCCCAAGACATAACGACAAATGTTAGTTAATATTGGCATTTAAACAATACACGTTTTTGATATGACCCAACAAGCATCTGTTCAAGAATGAATCAAGTGTCTACAGTGTAGAATGACACTTGGATATATATATATCTATATCTATATAGATATAGATATATATATCTATATCTGCCCCCAACACTTGGATATATCCGGTAGAAGACATATGTACACATTTGACTCAACGGAGATCTACTGTATGTGGGGGCTTTTTTCAGTTGTGAGCTTCATTAACCTACGGTTTCTGTGTACAACAGATGTCTTCCAGCCATATGGACACTTGAGAACCTGCTGCTCTTGCAATCCTCTGATTTATACATACATTCAACAGAATTTTCCGCCGAAATGTGGAAGTAGGCTTCTTCAGATGCACATTGTTGTCAGTCTCACAACAGTGAGCAAAAGGGTGTGCGTGTGTGTGAGTGTACTGTGGGAATCTGCTCACATTGACTTATCCCACTGGTGCGATTCAGTTCAGGTCTTTTTATTGTCCCTCAAGGGAAAGATTTAGGTGGCAGCAAAAATGAAGTAAGAGCAGCATTGAGTGAGTTCAGACAGGAAGGAGCAAGTAGAACGGTAATCCTCTGTCTTTTTCATAACATGGGCTCTCAATTAGATACGTATTTTTAGACCAATAAAAAAAAAAAAATACTCTCATAAGGTATCTATCCATGCACAGCATTCAGCCACAGACATGGTTCGTAGAAAAGTGCAACTGTGCAGTGGGCAAGTTAATAACATATTAATTACAGGGATAAAGGACAATTTGTACCTATTGCGCCTTGCCCTCTGTAACCTGTAAGGCGAGAATGGTACAGCAGATTGTGCACCTACCTATATGTCAGACCGTAACATCTCAATGTGGATTTGGTTGCTTGATCCCATAGCTTTTGTCCTTTGGTTGACCTCAATCAGTATCCATCTCAATTCACTGCATCAGTACAGTACACATTCTACAAAAGCGTGATAAGCCATACAGTGCTGACCAATGTGTAGCCCGCGAACGGACCTCTGATATAAACCATGGTCAATCATCAGTCACCCCTGTGAACGCTTTAGTCACTTAGTTCCCACAAACCAGATTGAGCTTGCCCAGTAACTATGGAACTTAAGCCAGTGGACTTTGTATCCTTCTGGCTCATAGACTGGATCAGGTTGTGCAAGACATCACACTTATTTGTTGGCAAGCTTGGCACGCCCCAAAACGTCTCCCAAATTGCTCCTTATCTGTTCAGCACAATGGAAAGTCCGAATCAAGACAATCAAATAAGTTTAAGGTTCGAGGAAAGAGCAACCTTTGAATATCAGCACTAAAGTTGAGAGCAGGGCGATATAAATAGTTGACACTTTATATCTGGATCACTGTTGTATTTTTGTTTCTGTGTAATTATTATTTTTGCAGCTGTACAGTTTTCAAGGAATTGAGCTAAGATGTGTACCGTGTGAGTCATTATGTAACACTATGATTCATTAACTTGCTTTGTAGCCCTGCTTGCAAAAATAATGCGACTGAGCCTGTCATTATGTGCTCAATCATTGTTTTGTTGCTGTATCCCTGCTCGCTCTTATTACACTACATGTTCAGCACCTGTGTCCGAGGCCAAAACAAGGGGACACTTGTAAGTTGTCTTGGTGGTAAATGTGGTTGTCCACCAACTGCAAGGTCCTGCTGTATTATCACTCCCTTGTGACCATTCCAGTGTTGCTAGGAAAGATATGAAAGTCCTATGTGCTCCAGAGGTTTAGAATCACTTGCTGACCCGGTCTCTCTTCATGGACGGCTGCGCATAAGCGCAGTATGTGTGCGTTTTAAGAGTAAGGCTCTGCCTGGCACATCACTGGAAAATACTGTTTTGGTGTGTTAACATTAGGAAGTATCATCCCTCTGCCACCCAAGCTTGATGGAAATTTGAATAGAAATTAACTTGACCTTGCACAATGGCCTCCCTCCTTTTCTAGGGCTGTGCCGATACTGCTTTTCACTGACGATACTGTAGACTCTTTTGCTTGATACCAACTACTGCTGCTACGTTTACCTGAAAGCGTGGATAGACTTGGACCACCTGTTTGGGTAACATCATTGAAATACAACCCCTTTTTTTTATCCGTTTGATTGTAGATATCCAATCCACGCTTTTGTGTCAAGCTGCTGTTGGCCAGAATCATGCATTGGCCATATCCTCTGATATTTTCTTAGCCCAGTATCTGTCTCAAGCATCGGTATCAGCGCACCCCCTCTCTTTGTCAAACAATGATCTTTCCTTTTCAGATGGCCCCTCAAAGGAGCCCCACCAGTAGTGTTCTTAGGAATAGAGCTGGATAGGACAGTTTGAGTGTACTGCATCCAAGCAGAAGCGATGAGTGGATGGCTCTCTCTGCCTTTTGCCCTCGGAACCAGCAGGGATGTAGAATTTAGCAGGCATACTGTTCTCCCAGGCCAGCGGCTTTTGCCACCTCAAGGCAGCAGGCAAGAACCAGGGCTACCAGACAGCAACAGCCACATCTGGATCATTGAGGAGACACGGTTCTCATACAGGACCAAGGTAAAAATCAAAACTTCATCTATCCTTGCCTGTACTCGCTCTATAAAATGGTTATTTCATTTTGAGGGGTACTCCTCAAGTACAACATAAAATCAGCAGAAGTTTTGGTTCATCCGCAACCTGTAGAGACCCTATTTTTTTTCAAAGCTGGGAATAATGGTTTATTCATTTGTCATTGCATTTGGCTGTGAGCAAATCGTAATGCCTCTGGATTGTAATGGGAAAGATAATGAAATCTATCTTACATTTGTCATTAGTGTGTGTGTGTGTGTGTGTGTGTGTGGTCTTTAACAATAAGCCACAGTTCTCAGTATTGCATGAAGTTATGCCAAATAAAATAATCTTTACATTAGAAGAAATGAAAATCAATCCATTACTGAATACATTTCATTGTCTCTGCAGCGCTGGGACAGAAGCCTGCCCTGCTCCTATTTATAGAATACCATGCATTTTGAATATTGGAGTATTGTCATTATACTGTATATACTTTGGGCCAAAGCCTCATGCATCTGCTGAATACAGTCTGTTCTGTGCAGTAAAGGGCAGCTGAAGCAGCAGAGCTGATGATGTGGATATGTGGACGGCCAGCCCTGATGGCTGGCTGGTTGATAATCCATGCCTTTATCATGTCACCACATGGGGGGATTAAGAGGGCAGCTCTCCACTGTAGGTGTGGGCCCAGATGTGAGTTTTGTGACTGGGTGGTGAGTGTTTGATGTAACCCTGGGGCCTGGCACAGATACTTTGTGCCTCTTAAGTCTGTGGTGATTCCTTCCACTGAAAGACATAGTACAGGCTTAGTCAGGCCTCTGTACAGCGTCTCTCTCTCTCTCTACTAAAACGGAGTACCTGTGTAATCTGTCAAGATCTGTGTTGGTACCACAAGGCACCAAATGGGAAACTATCTTGTTTGCAGAGATGACAGCTTCTTATCGGGGGTAATTCAACTTTTCTTCTGGAATTTAGACCAGTGATTAACATCTTCTGGAACCTGTGGTAGTGATTATTTAAAAACAGGTCCTCTATAGACAACTGACATTTATACACCTAATGCATGCAATACACATTAACATGGAGGCAAAGCATTAATGCACAGTGAAATGAGTGATCATCCATCCCTGATGTAATGTTATGTCATCCTCTAATCTGCTCTTCCAAGCAATGCGAGCGGGTTAACAGGCATAAGGTCATTCCTCTGCTGAGGTCCCTGAGCTTCTGTCCTCAAAAACACATCTGCGTTTAGGGACTAAATGTAGCCATGGCTGGCTCCTGTTACAACATTTTGTGTTCTTGGAAACTGTATTTGCGTCTTTGGTGGATTTGATCTGGACTGGACAGCTGAAGCAGCTTCCGTTATAGGTGCGACCACCAGTTTAATATAACTAGGGATGCATAGATACTGGTGTCAGTCCAATACCGTGCCCCTGTAATCATAATCTGAGGCTTGAATCCAATACCTGCATAACATGGCTTAGTTGCATTGGTTTCCTGCTCCCGGTTGTTTAAACTCAGTGACTTCCACATTATATCTGATTTAGTTCATACACAATAGCGAACAAAGTGATGAATGAAAATAGGAAATCCCCTGGCTCTTGAAAATCAGTGATTTCAATATAATTCCAACCAAAATTTTCAGTTATTTTTTTTTAAAATCCTTATCAATTACCCAAGACAGGGTCAGCACTCAGTAATGGCATTCGGTCCGGAAAAAATATAAAAAGCCTACATTTCTAACATTTGTGTTGGAAAAGTAATATTAAATAACATGGGATTGAAGGAAGGGTCTGTCTTCTTTCAATATGCTCCCCTCCATGGATCCATATTGACGAGTCATTCATCATGTAGTTTAAGGTCCGCCAGATAAGAGATGAACTCTAAACACCATCTTGTAATCGACCTCTCCACTGAACGGTTGCTTCTCACTGGCTTCATACTCATCGTCCATGTTAATCTCTCTCTGCTCTGTCTCTTTAGCCCCTTTCCCACTTACGCTGAAAGCCGTAAATCTACTGGCAATGTTCCGTACTGCCGTCATGCCGGAACGGGATCTGGCCGGAACGGCTGTGAATGGAATGGTATGTGGGAATGGAAGCGGGAGCATTTCCGTAAAGGAGGGGTGGAGCGGAATTCAAATAAAGCACCAATAAGCGGGTTTTTACGAATACCTTGTTTCACCCAAATATTAAAAATAATTATTGGGAAAAGGGGGAAAAAAAGATTTGGAAAAATGGCGAGTCCGATCAGAGCTGTGGCACTCGGCTGTAAAGACGAGAAACTTGTCCAGTCTCTGTGGAGATAGGACATTTTATTCTTAAATGTTGTTCTTTTCCATCTTAAAAATGACACTCAGACACTGGACGTGTCTTTTAGAGTAAAGGGTGCGGTCAGGGAGAGGTAGAACCGGTGGAGGATATTCATTCTCCAGAGGCAGAGAGTGTACGACTGGTTGAAAATGATCACAGTTATTTAATAACATTGGGTTCAGGTTCTTGGGTCTGGGGACGGGGGCCGCGGGGCGGGCAGACAGGGAGCGAAGTGCTGGTCTAAAAACTGATTGTTGCCTAGTCTCGCATGATATTAAGACACTTCGCGCGAGCATTACGTAATAATCATCCATGTGGAACAGACTCAATGTGGGAATGACTGGCTTTGCCGGGAATTAGTTTTTATTTTTTTATCCAGCAATGTTACTGATTCCGTGTGGGAAAAGGGCCTTTTCTCTGCGGATGCAAGGGAGGAACATGTCACTCAGCCCATCTTCCGTGTGACTCAACACGTAGACCAGGCTGGTTAGCATCTGTGTGTGTGTGTGTGTGTGTGTGTGTGTGTGTGTGTGTGTGTGTGTGCGTGTGCGTGCATGTGTGGCAGTGCCCGTGCTTGTAATCATATGCATGTCTCCAGGGGATCCGTCTCTTTTCATTGGAGTCATAATGGAGCAAGCTTTAGTGACACTGCCTCCCCTGTGTTCTACCCATCCATCCATCATCCATCCTTTCCTCCCTTCACACTCTATCTTCAGTTCTCTGCGGCAGCCTGGAGGAGCCTCTCGACATCTAACGATGGCACGTATTCATTTAGCACAAAGATATAAACTTACATGTGTATTTGTTGTGTTTTTATTTATTTGGTTCCACTCAGGGTTTCTTATTTTAATTTTATTTTGGTGGTTAGTGGTATAGTATTTTGGTTTTTCAAGCAATAGCTCCCAAATCTGACTTGTAGTCGCAATTTGGTGACATCCGTTGTCATGAGTTAATAGTAATAACTTACATTTAATGACTCCCAGTAAATCATTGAAAGATTCTTGTTTTGCCCTCAGCAGTGTCATTTTTATTTTTTATTTTATGCCATGTAAAGATTACTTTTCAGCCATCTATACTCACGTTTGAGCAAAGGTTCTTGGGATATTCTAGCCTGTCTTTTTTTGTTTGTTGTTGATTTCACGACCTGAGATGCCTTCCGAGACGAGCAGACCAGCGTGCCCGTGCGTGTGTGTGTGTGCGCGCGCTGACAGGGAGAATGTGGCACCATGGCGTGAAGCCTGAGACTGACTTAGTGCGCTCACACCGAAAGCCTCCAGAGAGGGTGAGAACTATTATAGTGTGAGAGGATTAGTTACTAACTCTTTTAACTTTAATCGCTGCTACACATCGCCTCTTCATCTTTTGTTACAATTCGGGTGTAAACTAGTAGGTTTCCCTAAAACCATCCCTGCACAATGGATTTTGAGGAACATTTTCTCCCATTGCCCTGTAGTTTAACACAACTCCGTTCATACTTATCTTCACATATTGCCTGCAGCTGACTGCTGATCAACAAATTTCTCCATGTCAGAATCATAGCAGACATCATGCAGTCATTTTGCAGTCAACATTACCAGAGGTCACCGTCGGGGAACAGAGTGATTCAGTGCAAGACACAGGGCCAGGGCAGCGTGAAACTCAAAAAGGAGATGGGGAGGGCTTGTAGGTTAGGCCTTGTAAACAAGCCTAGAATGATGAAAGAATGATCCTGGTCAGACCAGAGCTGGCCAGCTGAAGAAACCCCGCCACACATGGGTCACACTTGGCTGAAGCTTTAAAGAGATTCCCGGACAGCGCTGCATGATGTGCTGTTTATTAAAACTGCATGCTGGTTAGTGCAGGATGAACGACCAGAGGGTTTTATGTTCCCACATGTGTGTACAGGGTCTGGTTCATTCATTATATAAGACTTGATATAAGACTTAAGACTTGCATCATAGTACACATACTCAACAGGATGAAGAGTTCTGTAAAGTCACAGGCTGCTATTTGTCATCAAGAAGAGCAATGAAGTCATGCTGAACTCGAGCCCCTTTCAAGGGTCATGCCGAGCGATTCTCAGCCCCGTTGGTAACAGTTACGGCTGCAGTTCCACTATGCACGTTTTGGCATAGAAAGGTTGTGAACCATTCCTATTCCTGGATTTTCGGCCCCGGTGTAGTAACTGTACCAATTGGGGCCAGAACGAGCTGCGCGGAGGCAACCAAATGACTTTAGGGTTGGATGATTGGTTTCTCAGGACGTGTACAGACCTCTCTTCCGATATGTGTTACACGGTTGCGTACTGCCACCGATGGAAGTGAGTGAGCGATGAAAAATGATCAAGGGGAATTAGTTTCAATGAGCCTGCCTTGACCTGCGGAGAGTGACAGCGAAATGTGCAGCGATGTTGCTGATCCCCAGAAAATCGCTCATGGTGTCTCTATTTGAGTGTCGGCGTCCCACCCAATGACGCTTTATTGGTCAAGCCACAGAGTGGCTTGTGTGAAGGGCGATTGGCCGTCACGGTGAAGCCACCATTACATATCATGACAGTTTTGCGAGCGATTTCGCCTCCAATTGGCTTGCTCACTCTCAGTGCAGAACGGGTGTTATATTAACATCCAATGGCACCATTGTTGAAATACTCACTTCGTGTGAGACAAGCTCGTCAGCATTTTCCCTTTTTCCACCCATTTTCATATGTTGTGAATATTGGAAAAAAAGAAACTAAACATTTTCTCAATGGTAGTACATGTTTATTGATACGCCCACAAACAAACAGTGGGGAACCCTAACCCTGTTAATTAAAATGATACTCGTCTGCTCACGTACAGAAGTGAACAGAGCAGCAAAAAAACATCAGAAAAACCCAAACAAATTGAGATTCTCCATTCGGAAAGGGTATGTGGCCAAGACCGCGGGTCCTTATATCTATGGAAATTATAAAAACTTTTGCATCTGCATGACGTAGATGACTGTCGTCGCTGACGCATTGCGTCATCTGTTGTTGTCACTGTAGTTTTTCTTCGGGACTTCCTGGTGCTGATTCCAGTTCCGCCACTGATGGAAACGCAAATCGTTACCAAGCACAAGCGGGCTAATTGTCGTCACTCCGCCCGGCGTGGTAGCATGTCGGCCTTAGGATAATTGTGGAAATGAGGCAAAAGCATCTCCCTTGAATAACAAGAAACACTACCACTACTACTACAATTACCATTTCCAGTTTTTTAGGGCTGGGTGTGCCCTGTTTTTCTCTTCTTTTGCAGCTTAAAAGGCAAAATATTGCTTTGCTTGTGGATTCAAATCCTAACCTCATTTAGGTTGGGCAGTTGGGTAGACAGTGTGCGCCCTGTGGTATTGTTTGAATGGCGGTATGAAGCTCTTTGCTCAAAACAGATTCCTGACTGGACTGTTGTCTTTCATCCGTCTCAAACTTGTATAAAAATCGTTTGTTTTCTTTGATTAAACTGTGATTAAATGAATCAGTGTGACTTGGTCAGTCGAGTACGATTATTATTATTTTTTTGTTTCCCCAGCACATCCAAATGTAGGGAAAACATTACACATGGAAGATGTTGAGGAAAACGTCTGTTACCCAACTAGACATGAAGAGCAAGATAAACGTCTCCAAATAGATTCTTGGGAGAACACAGTTGTGTAATTTTATGTTTCCCGAGCTGTCGGTGCCATGCAGGGATGAGGGTATATTTGGAAAGCTTCCCCCTCAGTGCACTCATGTCCTAGATGGGATATCGCTCTGTTTTTAATGGCTTAAGAATAAACCGTCCATCTACTTGATGTCTGCTGTGCTCTCACTTCCTGCCCTTCCACAAAGTGCTCTGTCGGGTCACTCCCTGTCTCTTTCTCCAATCCTCTTCACCCCTTCTCACCCCACCGGTTGAGCGACTGGGCTCCTGAAACCAATGCATGCAATCTAACCAACTCTCCACAGACGAGGGCTGGGCGATACTTATCAATATAATATTGATTTCAGGAGACTAGATGTCTAGATGTCATCTGGCATTTTGGTTTTCGTAATATTGCAACATAATTAGATGTGTTTTGTTTTTTTAAATGAGGCTGCATTACAGTAAAGTAATGCAATTTTGTTAATTTCATAAACTGGTGTCTGGGTGTTCTAATAAACACCTCTACCTGCTTGGCCATCACATCCACATTACTAATGATTGGTTCTCAGATCTTTCTTGTGTGAGCTTTGAAAAGCACCAACTGGCATCTCCAAAAAAGTCGTCAAATTATCGATATCTAGCTATTCTTCCAACAATAGTGATATTTGGTTTTGTCAATATCGGCCAATCTGACACAGAAACACACACACACACGCACTTTGTCTTTCGAGTCCTTTTAACGCTCAGTCAGTCTCATTGTGTTCCGACGAGGTGCCAACTCTCCTTCCCAGTCGCCCCGTGGTGTAAATGGCAGTGCTGCGTAGCGTGGGCGTGTGTGAGATCTCACGTTCCCGTTTGCCTTCGCCTTCATCACAGAGTCTGTGCTGCTGGCACTTGCAGCGCAAGTTGTTGTTGTTGTTGTTGCTTCCTTCCTTTTCACCCACTCTCTGATTGCCAGATAGTGATTTCTCTGTTAGTCTCCAGATGGTTTGTACTCGCTGTTATTCCCTGCAGTGAGACTCTGGACCAAGAGAGCATTGCATGCAAAGGAGGGCTGTTATCTGAGGACCATTTTACCTGCTGATGAACTGTCTGTGATTAAGTGTGACTGAAAGAAGGGAGCGGTCGAAGTTTTGAGTTTTGTCCAGCACTCGTGCTTTCAATTCATGTGCACAAAACACACACATGCATGCACGCTTGCTGGTTTTCAAGTTGTGCACTATTGATCTTGGTCAGCTTCGCCTTGGTAGTCTGTATTAAAATGAACCATACAACAGTTCAATAGGTTATAATTTAATGTTTAAATGTCAATCAAATCTCCTCAATATCAATTCAATTTGTCTTTTGGGCGCCATCTCTTGTAATGACCATAACAGTTAAGGTTGACATTTTTACAACAAAGTTTGTTGAGATCCGTTACGTCATGTTATTGTTCAATGGCATCAAAACAAAAAGTTGAAGTTGAGTTTTCAGACATCCTGTAGTATCTGTATTGTCCAGTCATATATGTTTTAAAATAAAGATAAAAAGTCAATCATTTTGAAAATTGTAATATCGTTACTTTTTCCCCCCGGAAGTTTACGCAACCATTTTCTGCTTAAATCAAATAGCAGTACAGTTAGAAATGAATCAAAATGTTTAATTACTGTAATAGACAGAATTTGTTTTATGAAATGTTTTTGTGATGCATGTCAAAATGTACGCTGAAAAGCTGGCGGCGATTCTCCATGCATAAAATGTCAATATATCGATAGAATTTTATTGTGCGCAATCTCATCAATATTTGATTGAGTCGATATTAAATCGAATCGTGCCCCTGTTGTATGGCCGACACCCAACCCTAATACTTGGAGTAGGACATCTGTTTTTGTTTGGTTTTCCATCGCCGCTTCAACACAAGGTGCCATCCAACATGTGTTTTCTCGTCGCATCGTTGAGGCCTAACAATTTTACTGTTTAGTCTCCACAGTCTACACTCCTAGCCTGAGGTGTTTGGCTGCTGACATGCTGTTGAAGTCAACTACTGGCAGTATCATTATTCAAACATCCCAACTCTGCTTGAAATATCCATCAGCTCACTATCTCTGCGCAAACACGGCTCATTGAGTTACTCACAGAGGCTTTTACAGACTCCTTGAGTTCCTCAAACAGCTGAATGGATACACGACGCACGAGGATGAATGGTTGGTCATTCCCGGAAGCTGCGTTGCATGACACTATTTGAAATGTTGAACTTTCGTCTGGTGGTGGGCGGTCCACCTGCGTGTTGTGTCGTTTTATCTCCAGTGTAGAGGAATAACAACGGCATGTTTCAGTCGTATTTGGCGCGCGGCAAGGAATGCAGCTCATACTTCTTCTGGCCGTGCGTGGACAATGGGCCTGTATTGTGTTCAAAAAAGTGCTGGCTCACAAAAGACCCTCAACAAAGCGCCACACACACTCCTTCAGCCTCCTGTCTGTCTGCTCTGCTTCCTACCAGAGGCTCTCATCTGGCCTCATCTCATCTAACAACCCAATTAAATGCTATAAAGACCTTGCTCGTTGCAGGTATTCCGTCCACCTTGGAAGGTCACCTCCCGGATTTTGAGGAAGGTCAAAGGTTGAGAGCGTCAACACACTCCCATTATATATGGCTGGTTGAAATTAGTTCAATGAAAGTTTCCAATACCTTTTTAAATAGCATCTCGTCAGATACTATCTCGTCAGTGTCATTGAGCCAAAAATAAAGGACACGGAAATTTGTGCCATTTTGTTCCATTCCTTTATACAATGGCTTTAACAGACATTATATGTAGATGGCTTAAGTGTCTTTTCATGGCTGTTTAATAAACAGACATTAAAGACAGAAAATAAATAATCCAAAGAACCCTAGCACCTCTCAACTGTGTCTTTCTGTAGAATTCTACCTTCCCCAGTCAAATAAAATGCTGTTTATGGCAGCTGGAGGGGAAAAACAAAAAAAACAAAAAGGAAAAAAACCCACAGACCTTCAATTATAGAATCCTAAAATGGACCGCTTGCTTTTGCCATTTGTTGGTGTTAAAAAATCTCTGTCTCTCCGTCTGCCACGCTCTTACGCTAATCCCAGAAAGTGTGTCTCTTCGTGTTTGGTGTTTGGCTTTCCGGATTATCCATGCATTCATGGTTTCATTTAGCTGAGAATAACATTAATGCTTCCAGTGCCTGGATGTGTTGACTCTGGAGAGCTGTACTAGTAGAAATGTGATATCTATTGATCCAGATGCCTGATTCAAGTCAAATAAGCAGATGCACAAAAAAAGCTGCTCTTCTGTGATTGTCATATATTGGTGTTTTCTAAATTGTTTATCTTGGCACTATCGACATTATAGAGTGTTTTTTAACAAAAGGCAGAGGACTATTGGGTGGAACAGATGTATACATCTGGTCAGTAGCGTGGCTCATTGGTTTTCTCTGTTATTTGATCACCGCAGTTTAATTCTCTCCCTAAGCCCCGGATCTTAAAAGTATGGCCTTGTTTGCCCCCTTTTGTAGAGTAGACCGTTATGCACACTTTAGTAGACGCTAGCAATTTGGCAACAATCTTTCCGGGCCCTGTGGATTCATGTCCCAGCAGCTTTATTGACCTATCTCTTATTTCATGTATATCTTATTTTAATTTGTTCCTCCACCTTAGT
Source organism: Zeus faber (assembly GCF_960531495.2). Taxonomy (NCBI): domain Eukaryota; kingdom Metazoa; phylum Chordata; class Actinopteri; order Zeiformes; family Zeidae; genus Zeus; species Zeus faber. Next base: position 8,615,543 of record NC_137208.1, read on the forward strand.
TGCTAACCATCACGCCAGCTCCTGATCTATCGAACAAGTTGTTTTGATTGATCAAGCACTGCCAGGGGAAGTCCTGGTGTCTTCCATAAAACCAGTGAAAATGTGGCAAAAGTTGGACTTCTCACAATTAATTATAATAGATGTGTTCATTCTTTATGACCCAACCCACTGGATTTTATTTCATTATAAGCTCCACTGGACGGATGCGGCCATGTTCGTGCGATACCAGGGTAAGAGATGTCTCGACCAAGTTTAAGCTTGGCAGTAGCCTTCCTGGCATAGATACTGATCCTTTGCAAGAGTGTTCGATGACAATTTGGCTGTTAAGTCAGGAAGTGATGATCTCATCAGCCTTGTCCAGCATTTATAGTTTTGCCCATGCCATGAATTGGAGGACTGTTAAAACTGGCAGAGAAATAACGGTAAATGGTAAATAATTGAGGCTATGGTGGACATCTCAAAATGGGTTTTAATCACTTTAAGGTGTTAGTGCCTCTTTACAAGGAAATCTAAAGTCCAATGAAGCTTAAAATGATCCTCAAAGGACGCGTGAGGCCCTCGGTCTTGGCCCTCAGTCTCCATTCCAGCGTGAGATTACAGGGAGAAGAGGCACGGAAAGTGGAGAAGAGAGACACGAGGGGGCAGAAATTAAGTTAAAGAAAGACGAAGAGAGTGCGTTGGCAGGCCTCCTCGCTCTCTCTCCGTTAAGTAGCAGGTAGGTTTTAATCCTTCACTAAGCCCTGTCATTCTTTTTCCTCTCCTTTTCTACAATCGCTGTCCCTGGGGTTTGCCATTCCAACCAGAGGGCCACAGATTGCTCTCGTGGTCTAAGCTCACTGCAGATAGGCCTGCCTAAATGTCGTGCACGGTCTTGGAGAGCACTGAGGTCGCTCTTAGCTGCCGGGCTGGGTTATTGTTTGAAGTCCCTGTAAACTGAATTCAGTGATTTGTTTCTAAACGACCATGTACATGTTACGAAGGAATTGCAGAAAATATGTGAAAAGACCTCGCAATTGTTAAACTGATTCTCACCATTTTTTTTGGTCCGGATTTTTTGGTTGGGCCTCAATCACGACTCGATATTGTGGTGCGGGCATACTTGGCATTGCCCCTCCCCTAACACTGTATAAACACCAGGTTGGAATTGGAGCGTCAGTGGTGAAATGAGCTAAGTTAACAGCTGGGAGTTTGGCATAAACTGCTATTTTGGGAATAAACACCCGGAGAGGTAGACATGGGCAAAATGTACTTTTATGATTTTGCCAGCACTGACCGGCAGAAACACAAATCAGTGCATATGTTCCTGGAACAAAAAAGAATCGTCCCGTTGGTTTAACGGCGTGGATTTTGTGACGTTAGCATTAGCTGCATGCTAGCAGGCCGCTGAGCCCCAGCCTGGCCTGAGGAGGAGCGAGGAGAGGGGGAGTCCCGCAGCCAGATGGCGGCGCTTTGAGGTGGGCAACTAGAGACACGGGACGGGGTTCAGCAGAATATTTGTCAGACAATAACTGAAGTGTACTTTAAACAAGAGGTCTGCCATCTTACAGTACATGCTTTGTAGGTCTGAAATATGAAACCTGCCATGTGTTTTTAATAAGTGAGTAGTGATGCAACCTTTATCAAGGATTTGCAATACCCCCACGCCATAAACTGCGTACAATAACCTATAAATTCATGCTAAATCCTCATCACCAGTTCTTAAGTCGTCGGAGCCCAACCAGGCATCTTGAAATGTCTTAAATCTTTACCCAAGAGTCACTTTACAGTAACACACCTTTCATTTTCTCATATGCATGCAAGATGAGCATTCACATTGTAAACCACTTTCTTTATCATGCTACATCACATAACAGATTATGCCGTTTCGGAAAAGTTTATATTTTCTGTTGCTAATCCACTTGGTCGCTTCTACCGCGGCCCTGCAGAACTGTTTCATCGGTGGTGCCCAGTGGTGACCGCGCTCTCATCATGTTCAGTTCATTGTTTGTTTTCCGTACACAAACTCTTTGGATACTTGTGCAACTCGCTCCCCTTTATTTTGTGTAACAATGTTAATATTTTCTCCCCTTTCCCAAGAAAACACATGTGAGGATCAGCTGCAGAATGGCACCAATGGAGCTTGTAGTCATTCACAGAGTGCTGACATTCCTGTCCAGGGCTAGAAGTGCGATATGCCCACTCGTGCCACCTCGCAGCCAGCCCATAGTCACTGTGTAGCTTGGATGGCGGATGAGGGAGGGAGGGAGGGGGGTGAGGCTAAAAAGGGCACTGGTTGAATGGTCCTGCTGGTGACATGACTGTGCTGTGCTCACATCAAGCCCTTTGGAAATATTCTATACATGCGTGCCTATGTGGGCAGGCACGTGTTTCGCCACGGGTAATTTCCTGTTGGCTTGGTAACTGCCAGATCCATGCACGGTGTGTGTGTGTGTGTGTGTGTGTGTGTGTGTGTGTGTGTGTGTGTGTGTGTGTGTGTGTGTGTGTGTGTGTGTGTGTGTGTGTGTGTGTGTGTGTGTGTGTGTGTGTGTGTGTGTGTGTGTGTGTGTGTATTTACAGTCTGAGCACTTGTCTGTGTGTATAAATCAGTACAACACTTCTTGCATCACCACCACCCCGAGGGTAGCCTGCTGTGGCCTGGCTTTCTCTTTTTCCCCACTCATACATACGCACACACAGCACCATGCGCCCGGTACCTCCTTCCTGAACAGCAATAGGTCAAAATTGTCCAAGCCCATATGCTATTGGTTGCAAGCTGGGAGGTTGTGCTGCCACCTTCCTCTCTTTCTCTTAACACCCTCTGCGTCCGCATGTCCTGTTTTCACGCTGATGTGCTCAGTCTCCTCTCCGCATCCTCACGCGTAGATCTGCTGCATTTCTCTTGCCTTCTTCAATAATTATGTTTGTCCACCAACCATTCTGCCGCGCGCGAAGAGGACGTCTGTCAAGGTCACTCCAGCAGGCCCCACTTTCATCCTACGTTTCCACTCACAGTCCAGGATAAACACTAAACAACCAGACAAAGCAAATACCGACGGCATGTATTTCCACATCGCAGTAGTGGAATACAGGTATTTGATACGTGTATTAGTGATATTAAGTTGTTTGTACATGTCTGTGCCATTGTTTTTGTGCTTTTCTGATTTTGAATATCCACTGAGAATATCATCTGCTTGGCAAGCCCCCTGTGTCTTTAGTTGAGATGTGCAAGCTTAGCCTGCAGTGTTACTATATTGCAGGTATGTAGGTAGGGTTGCGTTTAAAAAAAAAAAAAAAAAGCCCAAAACATACAAATTAAATCTCTTTTGTTTTCATTTCTGAATCGATTTGAGAATTATATCAACACTTTGTTTGGAAGTCATCAGAAACAAATTGAAATGTGTAATTTCTGTCTTCCTTTGCATTATTAATTTGTTCCATGTTATATATTTTTAATGCAAATCCGATGGTAGAATTGAAGTTTGGTAGTAATTCTCATTATGCATAAAATGTCAATATATCCACATACAATTGAATCATGAACCATCTCTTCAAGATCTGACTGATATTGAATCGAATCATGAGATCCTGCTTAATACCTATTCCAGAGTTTCCGTTCGAAAAAATTGGTGCCAGTCTACGTGTCCTGGAAGATTTCAATTTCCCAGACAAATAGGACAGATTCCGGTCAAATATTATCTGTGTTTATTGAGCTTAAAAACAATTGATGCGCAGGCTATATATAGAATGACATCATCAAGGTATGTCAATTTATAATATTTTTTATTGAATATTCAAAATAAAACAAGTCCCCGGCAGTTATTGGTCAGAGGCGAAGCGATTCAGATCAGCTTAGATCGTCCAAACTGATTGGCTTCCCGTTGGAACTTTGTCGAGCGCGAAAATGAACAGTTCTGCGGACTTTTATTTTTTTTCTATCAAAACGATCCACCCAGCACTTACTGAAATTGTGCTTGGAGGGAATTATTTTCACCGGACGTTATGACCGGAGAGATTTAAATATGTCGGACTTCAACAGATTTTCCCGGTTAAAAAAACGGCAATTACCGGATAGAGGGAACTCTGATACAATTGGATCATGAACCATCTCATCCATATCTGATTGATATTGAATCAAATCATGAGATCCTGCTTAATACCTATTCCTAGTATTCATCCACCTTAGTGAAGTGTACTAAAGCAAGACAGTTAATCCAAGCTCTGGCTGTAGCCCACTCTGACCTCCTTGTGGCAGAGGACGCATGAAGGACCGGGAACGGAAGTTCGGCCCACCAGTTTTCATATATAATATCTATGTGTGGTTTTGTTTCTCCGGCTATTATTTCTGTTATCCTCCTGGTCGGCTGTAAAGCCATTTAAACACTTAGTTTATACTTAGTGCTACTTAATGCAAAGAAAAATATTATGCAGGTCGAGAAGCCGAATGACATGGTAAGCCAGCTCTCTGTCATGTGGTTATCTCCAGGAATAGCACGCATAAGAAACACTTATGTAAATGGACGCATTTAATGTGCCATCCAAGGGTTTTGTGTTTTTGTCCAAAAAGCCCACGTAATCAACCTCTCCCGCCTTCCCATACGGCGGAAGAAGGACTTTTGCGGCGCGCACGAAGGGCCGAGAGAGGGAGTGGAGTGAATGAGACGGAAGGATGAGGAAGCATGAATGAGGCTGTCCCTCCATGCACAAAGGCCACGTGTGGGCGTCTTGAGAGAACACACTACAGTTGTCGTCCTCGAGCCTCTCATGTGGGCCGGAACGTCCGGCGGCCAAAGCCAGGGACACAAGTGGTCACGACGCCGCGCTCATTTGCCCAGGCATCGTGACTGTTCCATGCGTCAAACACGGTCTTTGCCCTTACCCAGTGATTATGTATGGAAATTTAGATAATTCTCACAGGCACTTGCAGACAAGGTCAAAATAATTTTGCCTTCATCCTTTTCTCTGCTTTTTTTTTTTTTTTTTTTTTTTTTCTTGTACATTTCAAGGCCTATTCCACCAAAGCCCTCTTCTTTCCTGGAATGGATCTATTGCATCCTGCTCTCAGCCAACATTCTCGTGCTTGTCCTTCCTCCGCGCTGGTTGGATTTTTTTTTATTTATTTTATTTTTTATAGACGGGGCCCGGTAATGTTTCCCTGAATCATTTCAAGATTGGAAGCACTTATCGGATTTGGCTCAGAGGATATTTGCAGCGTTTATTTATGAATTTTTTTTAACTGATAAAGCCTGGACCGCACTACAATATTTTTCAAACCTGGACAGATGTTGAAAATGTGAGCGACCCCCACACATAACGACACATCATGATAACTTTAACGGTTTCATCCCTATAGTGTGTGGGTGTGTGGGTGGGTGGAGTGGAGTAGAGCCATTTGCCCAAACAGCACACCACACACAAACAGATTCCCTTCACCAACAACCAGTCCTAATCTCACCAAGCCACACAAGATTTGACATGGAAATATAGCGCGACCAAACGTGACTTTAGAGTAAACAAACATAGCGGGTAACGGGCTATAACTACCAATGCAATTTTTCACTTTTATTTTATTTTTTTTTTACAAAAAATCCCAAAGAAAAAAAAAAACAATGGATGAAGAGATGGAGCAGGCATTAACATGGACTGTACATTTTACAGTTGATGTTGTGTTTAGGACTTATTCCGTTTTCGTCAGCTTGGCTCCCAATTGGCTCTCCGTCTTTCCCCACGGGACGATCCACAGACCGCCGCCCCCGAGGGTCCCCCCCGCACGACAAGATATCAGCCCGTAAATATTATTATTATATTCGCGATTTGCGTTCGGTGCCGCCGGGACGGACTTCCGAGCAGATCGGGGGAAGTTAAAAAACAAAACAAAAAAAAAAACACTCATGACATCCCTCACACCACAGGATAATCTGGCACGGTAATCTTCAGAACCATCAGGAAATCGGGACTTTGCTCATGATTGTCGGAAGGGGGGAATCTGGGCTGAAATTGGCTTGATTATCTTGTAGTATGTACCTGCTTAAGTTGTTAACAGGGTCTGCTCCTCTCTCAGACGGCGGCATCTTTTCTTCAGTCGTTCAAGCCCTTGGACAGACGTCAGATAGTCGTTAAAGCCCTATAGGCCCTCTGCTTTGAGAGCGTTTGATCCTGGTTAATGCCTACCAGCAACACTTTGATTACGTTTCTTGAAATCTAGTTTCTAGGGCTCTCACGGTCTTGACATTTTAATTGATGATTGTCAGACAAGTAATTGATGATAATAATTGATAAAAATTGAATTTCAATTTTTCCGAGGTTTTGTTTATTTCATGCAACTATCACGGTATAAGCTTACAATAGTGTAATAATACACATTCATTTTATGAAAAAGCAATTTATTGACATTGCAGCATAAAACTTCAAGGAGACACTAGATTTTCCACAACAGATGGAAATACACCCAATTTGCGTTGTATTTCTTACATAGTTTCTAAAATTGCTTTACAATTCCCTTGATAGTTGGATGAAAATATGATTGTGGAATCCAGCTATTTTACCGAATGATTGCGATTATCTCAAATAATTTTGATCAGCGGATTATTTACAAAATTGTGACAACTGTTGGGGTTGTTTATAATAATAAATAATTAAGTTAATAATAAAGTGTACATATTTAACAAGCCATTGGTAAAAAGGTCTATATTAACAAGCCACTGTGGTTGATCATTAACAAGTCAAATCCTTCACATGTATATCTAGGCCCATATCTTTTTAAAGTTTTGACATTTCAATCTCTGTCGCAGTTAGTTGTATCCTTAGTTACAACTAACCCACCCCCCACGGTGGTCGGCGCAATCATAACAAAAGTTTAGCCCAGTCCCAAACCAATTTGTAGAGCAGTTGTAGACATGTCACAGATACACACCATTTTTCCAGTCATTTGAGATCGCCAGCGAGACCAAAGGAGTAACAAGCAAGTGTTGACACGACATCATAGTGTCCTTTCATGTGTGCTGTCAATAAAGAATGATATTCAAAACCAACATATATATTTTTTGTTTGTGTTCCGCCGCTGTGGCCAGCCGTACGGGCCGTGTGCTGTTTGTTTTGGTTTTAGGGCCTTCATTCTCTGAATCGGTCCAAGGAAAGGGATCTGTTATCTTATTCCGACACGATAACACAATCAGCGCTGTTGAGTGTAGCCCACAGATAAGATAAGACCAAAGTCTTATTGCCGTTATAAAATTGTGACACAAATTTATGCAATTCCACATCTGGAAAAAAAGTCTGAAAGACATTTTGTACGATGAGCTTGGGAAAATAAGTTCTTAAATCCATCTGTGCAGTGTTTATTTTCACTTCTGGGTGTTTGCAGAAAGAATTGTGGGGGCGGGGGAAGCTTGCACAATTTTGCTGTTGTTTTTGATCTACAACCCTCTTATTGTTCACTGAATCCTTTAAACATCGATAATGGTTGACCGTCATTTAGGGCATTGTCTGATTTTTGGTGTAAAGTTATCTCATAATTTATTAAAAGGATTGGGGAAAATAACCAACAGATTGGGGAGTGAAAAGAATTGTTAGTTGCAGCCCTAGTTGACACCCAACACTTGTGGTGTTTGTGTGTGTGTGTTAATTCCATGGTTTGAGCTCTGGATGTGTTGCCAGCTGTGGCCCTGGTGCTCCCCAGGGGCCCAAGAGACAAACAGCCAACCACTGGCCCCAATGGAGAATACTTCCTTCCTGTCAGTCCCAATGTGTCCTCTCTCTCTCTCTCTCTCTCTCTCTCTCTCTCTCTCTCTCTCTCATATATCAGGTGACTTTCAAGTCTCTCGAGGAAATACCCTGAGTCATGTCTCTACTGGCCTCAGCCGAGTTTGCCCTGGGATATCCTATGTCTGCGTGGAGATAAACATAGGAAGAGAGTTATTGACAGACTGATACCCCTTTTCCTCTGTGCCCAAAACCTGGTAACGCCCGCTTACATCTGGCATTTGTCATTGGTGGAAACGGTTATGCCCGGCTTTCATTCCTGGGACAAATTACCCTGCAATAGTCACAGGTTTTTATCGGCTCTAGCTTCGATCGGCTCCGATAGAAACACGACACCCGCGTGATGCAACGAGCATCGAGGTTTCGGATGTTGGCGCGTTAGACAGGGATATCCGTGTATCATTCGATCACTTCATTTTTGATTTAGAATCTAAAATTAGGAGTCATTGATTTTTTTTCTTCCCCCCCCCCCGCATGTGGGACCATGAAATGTTTTGAATATGGGGACTGCTCTGTGGGGACTCTTCGATCGCGCCGACCACACGGAGAGAACCCCCACACACCCCGCCGGGCTCTGGGCAACTCTAGCGCCGCCCAAGCCGGTGTCCGGACCGGAGGAGCCTACGGGTGTGGATGCTCCATCCTGCTCCTACCCCCCCCCCCCCAATAACACTGGAACCATGACACGCCCCTTTTCTGGCATGTTTGTGACGTTGAACGTGGCACACCAGAAAAAAAGGAAGGCATACTCCTCCACTCTGGTAATTGGAAAGGCATCAATCAACTATTTTTAGCAAATTTATCCGCGTTAAAAAAAAAAAAAAAAAGAACCTGCGTATACCGGCAAATTTTGGTGTTAAAGCGGTATGATACACACAACTCAGATCTATGTGAACTTTAACCCTTTTTCTAGTCATACAGAAAGGAACACTGATCAAGGCATACTGATATATATTTTTTTACACTAATGGTCACTTTTTTGGGGCGTTGTGTGGCAGCTTTTAAGTGCTATGTTATTTGTCCTTGAATTACTTTTCTTCAGGCTCCCGATCCAATAAGAGATGAGCTGTAGTTGACAGACCTTCAGAACAAAGGCCAGCTTCTGCTACTGAGATGGATGGGCACCTCACCTGCTTAATCAGAATAATAAAATTGTGCTACTCACTTTAATCAAGCTAAAATACAACTTTTTGTGTTTTCATTCATTGGCTCTGTACAGCTTATCTGTCGGCTATCGTCGTGTGTGCTTTCTGCCAGTTCAAACCTCATTCACTCAACAACGTCTGTCGGCGAGAAGGGGAATGCGTCAGAACTGCCATCAGAGTTGTCCCGCTCAGGGACACACAATTGATTACACGCAGACATCACGTAGTAGGCTGCGTTCCGCTGTACGAGGGCCCCGGTATCTCTGGCGTTATCTCAAACAAATAGTTTCTCATCAGTGAACAATGATTGTCTTTGGTTCTTTATCAAAGAGCACTAAGAAGATGATGATTAAAGGGTTGTGAAGGGCCTCGGTTTGGTTGCTTCACGGTATCTCTCGGGGGCGGGGGGAGGGGTGGTTGGTAGAAGGTTGAATGGGTAGGAGATTGATGTGTTGAGGCATGAAAGTGGTGAGTGGTGGTCAAGTGTCATGTCAAGGCACACTGTATATTATGGTGGATGGGACTGGACTCTGGACGCCACAGCCCGTAGCCTGTGATTGTCTCACAAGGGAGCGTTAGGGGGCAAGAATCTCCAATCGAAATAATGAAATCCTAGAAGGTAGATTTAACCTGGAGTTTAGTGTTCATAGTGGTTGCGTTCCCCCTTTTCACTTCATCACCATTTGGCTCGAAAGGCTCCCTCCCTTCCTCTCTGACGTCTGTTGTCCTCAGTTCACTGGAAACATTCCTCCCTCATTCCTGCTGTGCCAGGGAGTTAAGAGAGCATGTCAACAACAGCCCTGCCTTGGCAATGCCATTACGCCTCAAGTGTCTCTCTCGGTCTCCCCCACAGGACGCCGGCACTCTGTAAACATAGCACTCTGTAACTGAGTGCCTTGGTCCCCAGATCATAGGAGTGTGGAATATTCATTTAGCCGAACCGCAGTGAGTAAGTGAGTGCCTTAAATTTTAGGTATGGGTGGTTAGTTTAGCGACGCTACAATGTCACCTGTGACATTTCTTGATCTCTCGGGAAAAGTCTGTTTCACACATAAAACCTAACTTAAGGTTCACAGAGTTATGGAAGCCGCTATTTTTAAAGTTTGGGGAGGTGGGAAAAAAACCTCAAAGTACCATAAACCGAACCACATAGTCCTGACAGACAATCTCTTCTACTGAAATACAGTTTTGAGTTATCGACTGGTGTGATTATCTAACCATCTCATTATCTTATCTGTGCCATGGGGTAGAAAGTCTTTCATTTTATGCACAATGTCTTAAGGGCCCCTAAGGTCGACTGAGACAAGGCTTACAGACAGTTGTTTGTTCTCAGTGTGATCGCTGCATGTTTTTGGTGCAACAGATCAACCTGTAACCCCCTGGAGTTGCAGCTGAGAACACATACTGTACGTGCACCTATCTCTGTAACGTTGTCAACAACCACATTAAAGAGATAATAGCCCTAAGATATTGACGATGAAAAACGTTCTGTATTGAGTGTTCTCATTGATGTTCTACTGCATGTAGATGTGTTGTAGTGATAAATGATACAAAGCCAAATATTAGTGTTTGGCTTAGGGGCGTGTGAGTAATACCAGTTATACTTGTGTGTGATTGGTTCTGATCTCTATTGGCTCACCCACAGTAGCGGTGACATTATTTTCGTGACCTGTGCCCAAAGTGTCATACATTCACAGGTGTGTGTGTGTGTGTGTGTGTGTGTGTGTGTGTGTGTGTGTGTGTGTGTGTGTGTGTGTGTGTGTGTGTGTGTGTGTGTGTGTGTGTGTGTGTGTGTGTGTGTGTGTGTGTGTGTTTAGCTCAGCTCGGCGGGGACAATACGAACCAGCACTGTGTGTGTGTACAAAAACGTTTGTATAATTCAGAACAACCTCTGCCATAATGAGTAGTTTTAAATAGGTAAAACACTGTGACGGCTAGGTATTTTTTTTAATTACGATACTAGTACGAACAGCAGAGCGCACCGACAAAGCTCATTCGCTTGCGCGCACAGGGAGGATGTTTGTGGACGTATGCACGCAAGAGCGAGGAAGCAGATGGAGGATCTCGACGTGGTGTTGTGGATGGTGGGGTGAAGTTGCGCTTCCCTTACTAGGTCGAGAGTGGGGAAATTTACAGAACGACTTTCACAAAACATCGAGCAGCGGGGCGAGCAAGCTCCTTTTCCCACATGACGCCAATACGAAACATTGCCAGTAGATTTACGGCTTTCAGTCTAAGTGGGCAAGGGGCTTATGTTTGTAGGACAGAGGAGTCTCGGGAAGACAGGACCCTGCTGTCTGTCTCTCTCCAGTTCAGCATCCAATGCTTTTTTTAATGTTCCTTTTAATGTATCGGATGCTTGTGATCACGAAAAACACTCGCAATCTTGTTGAATATTAGGGATGCACCAATCATGATCTTTCATGGGTGATTCCGATTTCCGTTTTTTTGTTTTTTGCTTTTTTACAAGCAAATGGGCCAATACCAACATTTTTTTTATTTATCTATTTTTTTTTTTTTGCAAATGACTGTCTATACAATTTTTGTACAGTGTTTAAGCAGAAATGTAATTTTTTATAAAAATGTTGCGCACATACGTCTACATACATCCTCTTTGTTTTGAAGTCACCCCAGAGCAGACATTCATTTTAATAACTTCTTAATTGACCTTGTCCTCCAGCTTAGATAATTGTTATATAATATAAATTGTCCTCAAGGCAATGCTGTCTGTGCTGGCTTAGCCTGACACAATGCAATACTGAGAGCCCGTAACATTCCCTCATACATCCTCTGTATTTGTAGCCTGATTCAGAGCTGCTGTACTTTGCTTCTGAGTTAATGTGATATAGAATGCACCTTGAATATTATGGGGAAATGTATATAGGTTCTGAGGAAAATTTGACAAGACAAATTATCTTCGATCCATTCAGTCCATAGTTTTTCTATTTGGTGCCTATATTATCTGCTTCTCTCTCTGTCTACCTCGCTCGCTCTCTTTCTTTCAGTTTTTCATTGTCCAATTATCCAAATGCTACCCACCATCCTGCCTCCATTTCCATCTAAATCAGAGGGGAGCACTTACATGACTTTGTCAGATCGTTTTTTTGTTATTTTTGAGTATAAATAGGGCTTTTAATTTGCTTTGTTGCTACATTTTAGATGGCCACTGGTTCATTTAGACATTGCACGACAAGACACTCTGTTACCAGTAAAGAAAATATATAGTAAAAGTCTATAATGTATATAATAAGCTAGGCTTACTTCAAAATTGCAGACTGTTGCCTCTCTAATTAGCTGGTAGGTGTGACAAACTTCCCAACCACTGCCAAAATTACAGGTTATATGGCTGATAATGTTACACCTTTGCCGCTTTTGTTTATATAGGTTTATTATTTCTATTATGATCTTATTATCTTGAAGACATATACAAGGGTAACAATTGTATTTGTACTGTGTTGTATGTGTACCTTCAGCCAAAAATATATTGGGGCAGTAACTTTGAAAGGATATTGTGATATCTTATCTCTACCTAAGATAACATTTGGTGCTGCATATTTATCGGATTGAAGTTAATGTGCATGAATCCCCATTACTTCCACTTGGCCAAAACATCAAGGTGATATAACATCCTCATGGGACCCGGCACATTTTTTCTTTTTCTGGAAAAAATGGAGATGCTTGTTTTCCTTGTCCGTGCTCCTTGTCTATCTTGCTCAGCATGGTTACAACCTTTTCCCCTTTTAATTTTTTTCCTGAGTGAAGCCTGATGTTGCCTTGCCTGACGTTGCCTCGCTAAAGTCTCCAAAGGGGTCTTTGCAGACCTCGTCTTTTCACAGTGTTGAGCCAGCTTGGCGCCAGCCGACTATCCGTTTGATCCCACCTTTTGAACAAAGAGGTTCAAATCGGAGCTCTCACACAAAAAGTCCCACCCAGGGGGCAGCAGAACGCATGCAGGTTTTGGCAAGGTACACGACTGATTATTTTGTGTTTTTTTTTGTTTTTTTTTTAAACCGGTATTAATGGCGATTAGGCCATCGCAGTATTGTAACACTGTGTTGACCTACCAACTGGAATCACAGCGGGGGTGCGTGCATGCGACCTCTGATGTTAAACACACAACTGTCCCGTCATGGACACTTTCCGTGGCTTTGACAGGTGCGGCTGAAGAAATAGCCAGTCTCCCACCGGCTATGGCACTGTTTTGTTTTTTTTCAATTGTTTGTTTATTTTACACATTTTCCTTCATGAACCGTAATATGCAAGTTATGAGCATTTATCTCTGTTCTCATCCTCTTAATGTAAGCACCAGACTTGCTTCCAATTTATTTACTATACTATATTTTTTTATTTAAGATTTCTGTTGCGATAGAACATTATAGTGGAAATACTGCTTACTATATATATGTTTACGTATATATATAATTTATCTTTTAGGCATTGATTTTCAGTGCTTTTGAACTATTACAGCAAACTTTAAAGTATGTTTACATTGTTATTGGTTGTTAAACTAATGTTTAACACCAGCAACTGTTGTTGACTGGTTGCTTGTGATCAGTTAAAGACATTTTTTCATGAAACAGACATATGTTTCTTATGGTTCAAGCTTCTTTTAACAGCAAAAAAAATACATTGCAAATGTTACCAACAAAAAAATTGAGCAAAGAGTTCTGTCCTGTCAGTGGCAGAATTAGTCAAGGTAAGATTGGGAGTTATATTAATTTTGAATTCATATTGAGAAGAAATTCACACCACCAGTTTTCTTCATTGGCTCTAAAGAGTTCTCCCTAAAGACACACAGAATGCAGTAAAGTGGCATCTTAACAACATGGCAACAAAGCAGGACAGGGGAATTGTAAGTGCCAGTGGTAATCTGGTGTGTTTTGTGGACAGGGACCTAAATGGTGAGAGAAGCACGGCTTTGATTCATTCGCTTTGATTGACGGTGCAGCCTTGAATGCACACCAAACGGCCACGTTGATGTCAGCCCGGTCTGCACTACTTGCAAGCCTTGTATCCTCCAGGGCCGTACGTCAGTTGTTTAAACCTGTTGAACGTGTGTCTATTGAACCTCACACATAGCAATTATGTATTTCTCAAAAGAGGCCCAGACCCAGAACCTGAGCCCTGACAACCCTTCCCCTACCGTGTGTGCACGGAGACCGGCGCTGTATGTAATCCTAACCCACTTGTAGACGCTCACTTTGTCGCTTGATCTTTCTCTTCACACAAAACCACCTTCTCTCACTCACTCCCCTATCCCTTTACACACCGTGCTCTCTCATAATCCACCCTTTTCTAACATGTTCTCTGAGTAATATAATTCTCCCGCTGACACAGAAGTCCAAACTCTATTCAGCACGAGTCCATGCTTGTCACATTAACAACCCCCTTGTCAGGGTTGGTTTATCTGGATGGTTTCTCAGAAACCCCCGACACTTCAATGATTCGAATACAGTACAGAGCACACAGCACGGTCACATTTTGGGTAGGGGAGTATTATTTTCTTGTCACCAACCGGCAATATGTTTGCATGCCACATCTTTGAGCAGTCGAAGCACAATACTGTCGTTGGTGACTACTGACTTGCCAAAGTGGCTTATGGCACCTGCGTAGATCCAAGATGGCTACAGCTGAGCATTATATGGTTGAAGGTCGCTGTGGATAAGAAAGATACATGTGTTTAAATGGAATTTTCCACTGTGGTCTATTTGAAAGATTTTTTTTTTTAAGTTTCACTGGCTGGGCAATTGGCACAAAGTCAAAATTGTTAAGCCTATCAAAAAGTTCAGAGGGGATTTCATCTTCTGTTCAGTGAATCCTTGGAAAGACGACTGCCAATGTGCTTTTAATAAAACATTATGTCGTGTGTGTGTGTGTGTGTGTGTGTGTGTGTGTGTGTGTGTGTGTGTGTGTGTGTGTGTGTGTGTGTGTGTGTGTGTGTGTGTGTGTGTGTGTGTGTGTGTGTGTGTGTGTGTGTGTGTGTGTGTGTGTGTGTCACTGACACTTTGATTAATTGCTTGTTTATGGGCCCAGGGGTTCTCTTTTACCGTCAGCAAAGTACCTGCGAACACCGTGTTCATGGTGATTAAGTGTGCGTGTCGGTTTATGTGACTGAGAAACAAAACACAGGTATTATCAGTATAGTGGGGCAGGCAAACCTCAGTTGATGAGACTTGACGTGTCATTTAGCAGCTCTGCGGTGTTCTGCATTTGACCCCTACTGGATTCACTGATTATCTGACCTCAATAGCTGACTAAATAATTGGTACAAATTCTCAATCAACCATTAGTGGTTCATTCCAGGTTTGGAGGTGAGGCGTCGCAAACAGAACTTGCTTCGCAATATTTGCCTTGTCCGACCGTTACGACAATATTGAACACATTCTTGTGCTTTTAATCCCACTCTGCCTCGAGCCAATCAGGTGAGCTCTCCCTGGCTGGCACCTCCCCATGTCACAACGCGCCTCTCTCTCGCAGCAGCCCCTGTACTAACCTGTAATAATCTCGCCTCCAAAAAGGCCTTTAAGCCCCTCCATACGCTGCCCTCTGAGCTCCAAAATATGACCCTCAGTCCTACAGCGTGAACCTTGAGCTCACGAAATCCCTTCAGATGGAGTCCATCTAGGGGAGGTAGCACCAGCTTTCCACTGAATCTGGGCCATTATATCCTGTTATAAGTTTGATACCAGTCTACATAAAAGCGGTCTACCTCATGTTAATGCAAAGGCAGTTTAAAATGATTTTAAATGTCCCAGCTCTCACAAGTCACGCAACTCAAATAAGAAGCAATAATGAGTGATTTGTCAGTATCAAAGTTGTTTGTGCTGTTCAATGGCGTAGAGTTGGATGTAAGTAGTTTGATAAGAAGCCGTGCAGCTACAGTGTACTCCGTTAGCTGCCTCCGTTTTAGGGAGAAGCGCTTAACACAGCAGTTCTGACTTAATGTAAACAAAAAAAATATATATATATTAACAGAGTTCACACAAGGACCCTGCGGTGCTTTTTTAAATTGGAATGGCTGCCTTTTATGGTGCTTTATAAGGGCCCGTCGTTCAGAGTTGTGCCCTTGTACACATTCAAGATTCAAGAGGTTTATTCGTCACATACATATACATACTTGCATACATATATGCAGTGAAAATATATGTATGGACTGGTGTGCCGATTTTTTTGGATTGAACAAATCATCTCAAGTGTACTTTGTGTGGGGACCTTATGAGCATGTCAATGTTGTTTGGAAAAAGCCATTTAAGGTCCTTAAATTTCATTTATTTGTGTCTGTATGAGTCCTGAGCGGAATCCGAAAATTCTTATTGACCATTGACGTCTTCTAGTTTATATCAATACAATCGACTTGATACGATAATCCCCCCCAATAACTGGACCTAATGCTCTTACTAACTGGACACCAGGTCAGGTCACCCTGGGTCAGCTGGAACCCCTGAGTTGTGATACAAGCAGCAACCAAATCTGCTGAACAATCAACAATTAAACCAGAATAGAATGGGAGAAGAAGGAGAGAGGGGGGAGAAAAATGAACGAAAGGAAAACAATCAGTCGCATTGTGTCTCGGCGCACATGGTCGGACCAGTTTGGGCTAGTTCTGGGTGAAGTGGAGAGGAGAGTCGGCCTATAAATGGATCGGACCTCCCCCTCACCCTCCCTCAGCGCACGGTGACACGCGGCACACTCGTACCTGTCGCCATGCTGAAAAAGAAGAAGGATGGCGAGGTCGGCGAGCCCAGCGTGAAGAAGGTAAGGGGGAGGATCGGCACGGCCGAGGAAGCGGATGAAGACGGAGCGAGGTCCCGGCCAGGGCAGGGTGCGAGAGGGGGAATCCCAAGATGCATCGCGGGGGGGAAACCGAGCTTTATACGTCTTGTCGAAGACCACTTGAAACTCTTTTGGCTGTTTGAACGGCTAAAACCGACTGAATTAACCCGCCTTTTTACTGTTTTTTGATTTGTTAACTTGAAAGTCTTTTTGCTTTCCTCTCTGGGTTTGTACACCATTGTCCTCCTGGTTTTTATAGCCGGATTGTTTTCGCTTTAATGGGTGATTGTGGACTTTCCACTCCATTTCGGAGCGTGCCAACAGTCCGACTGGCGACATTGGTAATCGCTACGCTCACAGTGGGAAGAACGTGCAACAGAGAGAGTGAATACATGTACTTGTGCGTGTCCCTGCGGCGCTCTTGTGTATCATGACTCTGCGTTCTCTGATTGGATTGAAAACTTCTCCCTCATTAGTCAGAGCATTGATTGCGATCCGCGCTGGTGCGTCCGCGCGCCACGTGTGCATAGAGGGAAAACAGATGGCAATATTCAGGCACTGACTCACGCAAACCGCTTCATGGTACCGGCCATGTCCAAAGCCACACACAAACAACACACATCCAATTATCCCAACGTGCCCTGCTCCTGAGCGGCAAGTTATCGTCGGAACAACGAGGGCCCCCTAATGCTTTTGAAATCTTGTTTTATCATTGTAAAAGAAAGAGGGAAAAAAAAAAACGGAATGCATCTTCTCAGAATGTTTGCACCACTCGGGGACAATCTGCTTTGACAAGGACGAGATTGTGAGGGATAACGGACTGAGGGGTGACGCGCGTTCATCTCCCTGGTTCTTTTGGGCGACCATAAGACCACAGCGGTGACTCTCTCCTTCCCGTGTCTCCGCTCATATTCGGGCACCTGGCAGCCGCTGAAACCTTTTTTTGAATTTCAAAGGGACACTTTGTCTTCATCCCGCCATATTGCGTGCTAGAAATCCTCTCTTGGGTATTTGTCCTTGTTTTTGTGATATGCCAGTAATAAGTCATCCATTAATATGTTAATTAATATCAGCACTCGATGAATCATGCGTAGTCCAAGAACCACCCCCCCCCCCAACTCACATACATACACATACACATACACATACACACACACACACAGAGGCCTATGGTGGACTGTTGTACCTCGTATCAATAGCGCAGCCTTGATGTGCGGTGTTAATGGCCTCATTGTCTCCGGCCCGTTATCTTTTAATGTCAGACTGAACTCCGAGCTCCCGTCACTTTCTTTGGTTCTGTGTTGTTCTCGCCTTTGTTCTCCCTTTCTTATTTTACTGGCTGTTTTGTTTCGTCGTCATTATAAACCATTTTCTACAACAACGGGCATTTGGAATACATACTTAAATTGGGGCTTTTTTTTTTTAAGTCGCTTGTGTGGTTCTCAGCTGAGGAGCAAACCTTTCGATATCCAGCATTTGTTGGACTGGTCTCTGAAGGCTCTTCATTAGTGGCACTGTTTGATGTGGGTGGAGATCCCACAGAGATGGATGATCGTCGGACCACAGAAATGTCTGCTTTCCTCATCTAACCTGTTGTTATACACTGCAATCGAATCTGATCCCCCCTCTCTCTCTCTATTTCTCTCTCTCTCTCTCTCTCTCCAACTCCCCTGTCCCCCTCTCCGTGAGCAGATCCAGTTTGCGGACCAAAAGCAGGAGTTCAACAAGCGTCCCACCAAGATTGGCCGCCGCTCTCTGTCCCGCTCCATCTCCCAGTCCTCCACAGACAGCTACAGCTCAGGTAAAAAAAAAAAACACACACACTCTCATGTTCACACACTCTTGCCTCTTGTTCACCTCCTCAAACGCACACATTGTTAAAGATGCATGCAATTACCCTCCAGCAAATTATATTTTTAATTCATCCGCGTACTTACATATGGTATGAGCTGTACCTGCAAACTACATGCTGATGTATGTAGTCACACTCGTGACACAAACTCCAGGTGCTCTCTCACCTTGTATGTTAAATTATCAAAATCTTTCCTCTTCTGTGTGTTTATATCAATTGTTAATTCACTGAGAGCACATTGAGTCTTGGTGTGTGGAGAAAATGTGCTTCTAATACAGCTTCCGTTGTCTTGTCTTACATCTGTCACACTTACAGACCAGGGTTCATGTGGAATGGTGGGTTCTTTTGCCGATTTACCCCGCGGTAAGAGGATTACGCCCTGGTGGTCAGTTTGGGAGAGAGCGACAGAATGAGGGAGGAAAAGTTAGATAGTCTTGCGTGTGTGTGTGCGCGCGTGTGCGGGGGATGTGTTGACTTCCTTATCCTAATCACACCCCATACACACACAGGAACTGTGACATCATACTATAATGGTGAAAGACAGGAAAATGACAAAGGGGAAACATGACAGGCTGCTGTGAGTCATGCCTGTGCTGGCGTCTCAGTCGCGGATACGTGCGGCCTCTCAGCCCAAAGTTTGCCATTTCTTACGACACACAATGGCACCCTCTGCTGATGCCCGGAAAGCCAGCGCAGGGAAGATCATGAGAAAGAAACGTCAGCTATTTGTGTTTGACAAAACGTGCACGTTGGGAAGCGGTTGCATTT
Organism: Zeus faber; assembly: GCF_960531495.2. Taxonomy (NCBI): domain Eukaryota; kingdom Metazoa; phylum Chordata; class Actinopteri; order Zeiformes; family Zeidae; genus Zeus; species Zeus faber. The sequence goes on from NC_137208.1 coordinate 8,634,818, forward strand.
TGAAACTATAGGGCTCTGTTCAATGAATGTGGAAATTGTACAGGAAGACATCTTATGAGACTTTTATTTATTTTTTTGTTAAGCTTTCAACCAAAAGTTGTTGGTTCTGCAGCGGCTTTTGTTTTTCTCCCAATTTTACTTTATTGGCTCTAACTACCAACTACCAACAAAGAAAGGGACGCATGTAATGACTTCCTATGAAAATACGTTTTCTGGAAGTACAAAGGGTGCCTGTCTGGGAGGGCGTGACAAGGGGTCATGGTTAGCAGTCTGTTTATTTGGCCATTTAATGGCGAAAGTGACAGCAATTTTGCTAAATTGCGCAGATTAGTTGAATTTCCATTAATTATTCTAACCCCAAAATCACGTTTTCCTGACTGGATTGATGTGTCATCCAGCCAACTTCCCTAACAGCACAGATGTCAGGTTTTTATTATTATTATTATTTCAGTAATAGGTTATTAACGTTAGACTGACAACGCGTATCCAGGTCTTTACAGCGTCTGGTTCCTCCAATGACCCCATTTACTTGATCATTAAATCTGTGATTGCTGCTGTTACTTGTACACTGTTGCCAAAAAAGGATTAATAAATGTTGAAAAAGCCAGACAAGCAGACAAACGACAGATGGACACACGGACATGGAGAGATGTGGAAACATTAGTCACAAAGGTCACATTGGTGTCATTTAAATCCCGTTTGTTTTATTACTTAAAGATTATTTGAAACATTTCAGTCAAAGTGTGTTTTTTTTGTTTTTTTGGGGGTTTTTTTTTTCTTTCATGACCCACAGCTTGAATTCACCAAAAATAAGTGAAATTAACTTGACACCTCAGGGACAAAATGGACTCCAGACGAAACTTAATTTCAAACTGTGTTTCCATCTATATGAATTAAGTGCACTTAAGCAAGACTCAAATCTTCATGCGTATTATTTGTAGCCTGTTCCAGATGATGTGGTCCCTCTCCATTTTAGAGCTGAACAACAGTTCCCTCTATTTCTTCGTCGTCCCCCCCCCCCTTCCTCCTTTTCTTCCACCTCCGTGTCACCTGATCCCGCGGCCCCATCCCATAATCCCCCTGCAAATTGCTTGTGATTCCCAGACTAGTGGACTGAACCCTTGGTCATTCTTCTCTGTCTTCTCTATTCAGACGGTAACGGTAGAACCGCACCAGGCTCGTTGGCGCAGCGTACGGGCACGGGGCTGCCGCCGTCAGTGCACGCTTCCTATTAAATCCGTGTTAATCCACTGTTGGAGCTACACTGGCCACGTCAGCGCCGCCCGGACCCCGCGCAGCAATTCTCGTTTTTTGTGTGAGAGGTCAAATTTTATTTATATATATATATTATATATTATATATTATATATATATATATATATATATATTTTTTTTTTTTTTTTTTACTGCGTGCGGCTAAAACTACATAGAAATGTTATTGTAAAGAGTGCAATCAATTTAAATGTGTTTTTATATGAGCCTACCAGACACCTAGAGCTGTTGTCGGATTTGCTTATTGATCCAGATCGGTTTAGAGCATATTTGAACATTTCAATTATATTAAAAGTTATTTATGGCAGACTACAATAGAATTCTTTTTTTTTTTTTTTTTTTTTACCTTTTTAACTGGATAACAAGACTGCAATACTTTATTTAACTCTAAGTGTATGCAGAGACGAAAGGTCATATTAGGAGACATTCAAAACAAGATCAACATGTTGTAATGTGACTTTTAAAACAAGGAGCAGAAATCACAAAGAATGTTTGATATTTTTCCCACAATAACATCAAATAAAATCATTGGTGGTATTTCGGTCATAAAACTTATTACAAAACTGTTGGTTAAAAACAGATTTAAAACGCTGTTGTTTTCAATATTCTTCTTCTCTATAAGACAACATCGATGGGTGTAGCAGGTGGGGGAAAATAAAAAATAAAAAAAATTCATGCTCTGCCCTTCACCCATTCACTGCGCCAACACGCCTGGTGTAAGCCTCTCGATAGCTGTGCGATATACACCGATCAGCCACAAAATTAAAACCGCCTGCCTAATATTGTGTAGCTCCCCCTCGTGCCGCCAAAGCAGCTCTGACCCGTGGAGGCATGGACTCCACCAGACCTCTGAGGTGTCCTGTGGTATCTGGCACCAAGACGTTAGCAGCAGCAGATTCTGTTCTGAGTTCTGGAAGATGCGAGGTGGGACCCCCATGGATCGGGCTTGGTGTTCCGGCACATCCCACAGTTGCTGGAGATGAGAATTGCACAGTGCATGTGTGTTCTGACACCTTTCTATCATAGCAGAGTTAACTTTTTCAACAATTTTGCCACAGTAGCTCTTCTGTGGGATCAGACCAGACGGGCTAGACCTTACTCCCTATGTGCATCAATGAGCCTTGGGCGCCCATGACCCTGTCGCCTGTTCACCAGTTGTCCTTACTTGGACCACTCTTGGTAGGTAGTAACCACTGCACACCAGGAACACCCCACAAGACCTGTGGTTTTGGAGATGCTCTGACCCAGTCGTCTAGCCATCGCGATGCGGTCCTTGTCAAAGTGGCTCAGATCTTAACGCTTGTCCATTTTTCCTGCTTCCAACACATCAACTTCAAGAACTGACTGTTCACTTGCTGCCTAATATACCGCACCCCTCGACAGGTGCCATTGGAACCAGAGGATCAATGTTTTTTACGTCACCGGTTAGTAGTTTTAATGTTGTGGCTGATCGGTGTGCGTAAACATTACACCAACAACTTCCTGTCCATGTGTTACTACATAGAGAAATGTAGCTACACATCGCCCAAGCATAAACAGACTGAATAAAAAAAAAAACTCCGGTATTTTTTTACCCAAGTCTTGTTTTTTGATCATTGGCAGTCAACCCGAGTGATTGCCATCAGGATCTTTTAAATTGATCCGGCATTGAGAGAACAGCTCCAGCCGACTGCCACGCAACGGGGCAATCGCGGCCACGGTCTTCAAGGGTGGGCGGTTGCGTCACCGAAGAATGTGGAACCTATTCCCTGAATAGCAGATCAATTTAAAAGATACAGAGTCCAGAGTTTTCCTTCAAGTTAATGTCTGGAACAGACCTTTTTGGCACACCTCATATTGAACTCTTCTTCCATATTTATGGAAACTATTTGGGTCACGGTTGCAGTCTTCTGGGACGAAAGAGCTTTGCAGAGCGGGAGATTCCTCCGCAAAACGTCTTCCTTTTCCCTCTCCTCCTGGTTTGGTTAGCCGGGGCTCCGTTCTTGGCACCGTTCTTTTAAAAATGTTTTTCTCTGCTGTTAACCCCGTGTCCGATGTGCATTGCAGCTGCTTCGTACACAGACAGCTCCGACGATGAGACGTCTCCCCGGGACAAACAGCAGAAGAACTCCAAGGGCAACGGGGACTTCTGCATCAAAAACATCAAGCAGGCCGACTTCGGACGCAGGGAGATCGAGATCGCCGAGCAAGGTGCGTGCCGGCGTACGGAAGGCCCACGTGACCCCTCTGTGTGCTTGTACTGTGTTTCCCTTTTTTTACAGGCTGAACTTCCTGATAAGGCAAAGTGATGCCGTGGTTTATGCGTTACACAAGTCAATACGGTAGAAGAGTCGGACATTTTAAGATGATGAGTTATGATACATAACTGAACAGGAAACTCGACAGGCCACTCGCCGTGTAAACTTGGGTTTTTTGGTAATGGCGTCATTTCGGTAAAATCCAGTTGTTGATACTTACTAACGAACGTTTTGATTGTGGATATTCTAAGATTCGCTATATCGTCCTTGCAATAACCACAACATGGTATCTGTAACTGCGTTCCAAGTTTATAGATAATGTGTTCGTCATGAGTGTGGTTGCTCAAGTTGTCACTGCTCCGTTGCTCTTGTGCGTACTTGTGTGTGCGTGCGTCCGTGCATGTTTTGCTGGTTGTTTGTTTGTGTTTGTGCCTCTGTGTGAGAGCGAGGTGTTGACATGCCCCCCTTCCCCCGCCTGCTCTCCTCTGTGACTGCCGAGGCGGCCATATGTCCCCTGCCACTGGTTGTGACAGCAGTTGTATTACTCATCACACATGCTAGGAACTAATCTATAATTGAAATTTGGTACACAAAACACTGCCCCAACTTAACCCCCCCCCCCACACACACACACACACACACACACACACACACACACACACACACACACTCCGTTTCGCACATCTCCCACAACTCTTGGCCGGCTGCATGAATGAATGCCAGAGCAAATCGATTGAGCGGGGAAAACCTTCAGGAAGCAGACCATGTGACCGCGCTACAGCACTTAACAGCGAGGTGTGTGTGTGTGTGTGTGTGTGTGTGTGTGTGTGTTGTGTGTTGTGTCTTCCAGAGATGCCGGCCCTGATGGCTCTGAGGAAGCGAGCCCAGGGGGAGAAGCCCCTGGCCGGGGCCAAGGTGGTGGGATGCACCCACATCACAGCCCAGACCGCCGTGAGTCGCACCACGCAACACTCAGAATTTCACGCGGCGCCGTTGTGTAACTCGCGTCGACACACACTGGCGCTCACACTGGAGCTCACACTGGAGCTCACACTGGAGCTCACACTGGAGCTCACACTGGCGCTCACACTGGAGCTCACACTGGAGCTCACACTGGAGCTCACACTGGAGCTCACACTGGAGCTCACACTGGAGCTCACACTGGAGCTCACACTGGAGCTCACACTGGAGCTCACGGCGGCAGCAGCGACAGCGGCGAGAGGGATCAGATTGATTCCTCCGAGCGCTGGTGGCCTCTGCCGTTGCTGCACGTTGTCCTTCGCCCCCCAGAACAGCCCATTAACGGCAGAAACCAGTGGCGGCCAACCTGGTGTTGACTGCGGGCGGCATGTGGGTCCCTCGTATTGCTCTGTGGGGCCGCACAGTCTAAAATCCCCATATATTCGTAAAAATAAATGAATCGTCTTATGACGTCCATTAATCAGCATGATGCATCATATGTTGGCAGGCTGCGATGTGGGTTTCTATGGGCTGCATACAGTTGGCCACCAATGGTATAAATCATTTGATTTTCTTGTTGTTTTGATTTTTTTTTAATATTCTTGCCAGCTTAGTAACCCCTCCCCCCAAATAAAAAACTGTTTTCACATGGGCTCTTACATACACAAACCAAGGATGAATGGCAACGTAAACCAAACTCAAGAGAATTGGAGTGGAGGTCCCCCCCCCCCCCCCCCCCCCCCCCTCCAGACAGCAGTGCGCCGCGCATGCCGTGCCGGTTTTCCTGTGTTTTTATTTTAGATCTTTTCGTTTTTCGTTTCTGCCTGCTTGAAACAAACGTTTTAAACCCAAACAATGGACGTTCTGCCTTGGGTCAGGACAGTGGATTGCGTAATGGAGCGAGCGCGATCTCCCTCCGGTCCGCTGTGCGTCCCGGCTGGAATGCGAGTGCTGAGAATTGACAAAAAAATAAAATAGAAATCACTTTAAATAAAAACAGCGTGTTTTTATTTTTGATGTATTGATTTTGAGGAGCATGGCACCCACACCGAAGTTTGATTTAGAATCCAAAGAGAGAGAGTTTTTGTTTGATTTGGTTTTAGATATAAAAGCCTGCCTCTAATATAAGCCTGCTTCCAGTAAAGGCCTGGTACCCTCTGTAGTTGAGGTAAATAAAGGTCACTATTTGAGGCAATACGGTACTTTGCGACCCCCTTGCAAAGTACGCAGTACCTGTACCCAAATGTATTGAGTGGGTTAGATCAGAGTTCATTTGAATGAATTCATTCAGTGTGAGGTGTCGCCATCTTCAGTGCTGCCGTGAGCAGGAAATGCACCAGTGACCCTTCCTGTCTGTTGTGTTGTATCATCCACGGTGTTAGATCAGCGTTACATCTTCTTTTTCTTTTTTTTTTTTTTCCCCTCAATGCCCCCACAATCCCCCGTCCCCCACCCCCTGCCCCCCCCCAGGTGCTGATGGAGACACTGTCAGCGTTGGGAGCTCAGTGCAGATGGGCTGCCTGTAACATCTACTCCACCCAGAACGAAGTGGCGGCTGCTCTGGCAGAGGGAGGTGAGTGGAGTGCCTGTTTCTGTGTGAGTGAGTGAGTGAGAGAGCCCACTTCCTGCTCCGCCTATTTTCTCCTCCCTACGTTAATCTCTGCTTCCGCTTAATGTAATGATTTTTCTTCACCTCTCTGAACCGTACTCATCTCACCCCCCCCCCCCTCTCTATCTACCCCCCCCCCTTCCTCTCCCTCTCTCTTTCTATCTCTAGGTTTCAGTGTGTTTGCCTGGAAGGGCGAGTCGGAGGATGATTTCTGGTGGTGCATCGACCGCTGTGTCAACCTGGAGGGATGGCAGCCAAACATGGTAGCACACCCACACAGCGCCTAAGCGGTGCATCCACACCAAGCCGCTGTCAAAAAAACACATTCACCCCTGATGATGGCTCACTTTTCGTATAGTTTGTTTCATGTTTTTTTTTTTTTTTCCCATAATGTCGACGTTTCGTTAATTTGATGTGTTTTGTATTTGTTAATTATATTTGAAGAGGCCAAAGTGCATTAACATGAAATCAACAGTTACAAAATACGGCAGAAGAGCGTTTTGCTGCCGTTGTGTTTTTAGGATTTATGACAACTAGTAAACGGGCTAAAATTCCATTTGACATCAGTATGGTCCTTTGAAAGCCTCTCTTTACTTCTGTGAATTTCATTTTTATTTTTATTTTTTTTCTTATCCCTCAATCCGCCTCTGTTCCTCGCTCACCCGTCTCTCAGATACTGGATGATGGTGGCGACTTGACTCACTGGATCTACAAGAAATACCCCAACATGTTCAAGAAAATCAAGGGCATCGTAGAGGAGAGTGTCACAGGTGTTCACAGGTGGGCGCGCGCCATCACACACACACACACACACACACACACACACACACACACACACACTAGTGCTTCCATTCTACGAAGGAAATCAATCTTATGTGTCAATGTCGCCATCTGGTGGTGAAAGTTTTACTAGCAATTGTTTATATTCAGTCATCACAGATAATGTTCAGATGACAAACAGATAGCTTGTATATATTTGGAGAAATAAATGTAATTGATTGAATTCCTTAATTTACCCCAACAATTGTTATCTATTCATCTTAAATACAACACAGTATATCTTAAATATATATATTTTTAGTTTTCTTCTTAAAAAGACAGTAGGTTTTTTTTATTTTACATCTTTGTCTGTCTGTCTGTCTGTCTGTCTGTCTGTCTGTCTGTCTGTCTGTCTGTCTGTCTGTCTGTCTGTCTGTCTGTCTGTCTGTCTGTCTGTCTGTCTGTCTGTCTGTCTGTCTGTCTGTCTGTGTGTGTGTGTGTGTCTGTGTCTGTGTGTGCAGGTTGTACCAGCTCTCCAAGGCGGGGAAGCTGTGTGTTCCGGCCATGAACGTCAACGACTCGGTGACCAAGCAGAAGTTTGACAACCTGTACTGCTGTAGGGAGTCCATTCTGGACGGGTACGAAAACACTTAATTTAACTCTGTTACTCTTCTGATCCGACGCAAGATGTTCCGATCACCATCATGATAAAAAATACTAATAACAAAGAAGCAAAATGCACTTAATAAAAATAATTCAATATTATACTCGATTAAAATGAGAGACTGAAACATTGAAGGATCATCATTATTTATTTAGAATTATTGGTCTTGAGGCACCGAGCAACTGAGTTTTTTTTAAATTATAGAACTGGATTGTTTAATTGATTAATTTACTTTACATCACAATTTAATAATTTTTATCGCACACTGATCGAGAGTTACTGGTAGATTCTTTTATATCTTTGTTTAGGGATACTGCTGCAGAGCACACTAATCATTTGTTGTTGTTGTTTTTGTGGATGATAGAACCGTGGTAGTACTGTATTGCTGTGGCGGCTTGTCGTAAACCCTCACGTTGTTTCACCTCAGATTGAAGAGGACCACTGACGTCATGTTCGGAGGCAAACAGGTGGTGGTGTGTGGATACGGAGAGGTAAGACGGAGGGACTAGAACTGCAGGGGTAGGAGCAGCTTCTTCAAATTTAACAAAATATTTAGGAAGTTGGCGTTTCCATCAGCGGTAATCAGTTCTGAGATAGTATTACCATAAATGGCCACTAGAGGACACTGACTCACTGTTCATAAATCCATGATGGTATTATATACATCCAAGCTAGCTATGCCTTTACCTACAGTCTTTGCTCCTTCCTGGTGCTGCACTGGATCTGAAATGTTTGGCTAACTGGAACCTACCTTGTGGTGCAATTCTAGTTCCCATTTTTTTTACCTAATTTGTTTTTGATGACTTCCTCAGGTGGGGAAGGGCTGCTGTGCTGCCCTCAAGGCCATGGGCTCCATCGTCTACGTCACAGAAATCGACCCAATCTGCGCCCTGCAGGCCTGGTAAGGCAGTCTCCTGCGGCTGTGCCGGTCATGAAACTTGTGCTGCCAATCGATCGTCACCCAGCAATCGAATCGATCAGCATTATCGTCTGGTTTGGGGTGGAGGGTGGGTTTTCGTCGGGCGTCTTTCCGACCTGCGGCGGTTAAATAAAGTCAAATCAAATTAATTTGCCTTTCTTAACACTGTCAGATGTTAAATGCGAAACTATATAACAATTAAGTATGGCAGTGTTAAATAAATTAAACAAAATGAAATAGATCAGCATTGCCTGAAGGGATGAGCCCAAAATGCGTTTTTCTGGGACAGTCCCTGTTTATTCTACTTTTCCCTGCTAAATAAATATAAATAAATTCTCCGGTTTGATGCACGAGCGGGGGGATGTGACTACGTTTCCAACGGTGCTAAAACCCGTTTGGATGCATTGTTATTATACATATTGTTATATACATTATTATGCCTATTATTATTATTATTAGTAGTAGTAGTAGCCTAGTTGTTGTTTTATTTATAATAAGGCTTTTTATAATTGTTAGGATATTATTAGTTTTGTTATTATTAGTCGGTTGGTTACAGGCAAAAATAAAACTCCATTCCACTCCAGTCTAGCTGCACCTTGTCAAAAATTACTTAAAACCTCTTAGGGCTGCAGATATTCCTCCATAGTCCCTTTTGAATTTGTATGCTTAATTATTTTAAAAATTCAAATATAATCACATTTTTCGATTATTTTATATATTTTAGAAAAACATTAACAAATGGCGATAATGAAGTTCTTTTTTGTCTGTGTCAAGAGTCCAGAGAGGTAGCCCTACATTTCTTTCCTACAGTTTCTTGGGGTGAGCGTCTGGGGTAGAAGAGTTAGCGGTGCGTTAGCGCAGCACATCGTGCGGTAAAGCTTCTGTCGCGACCTAGAATCAGAGATATATACTTTGGTTCAGAAAACACTGGAAAGGTCTGTTGTGCTCGGGAAGTTCAAATACATGTCGCGGGACAAAAATGTACAAAGGAATGTCCAAGGCACTCTTCTGTCAAAATGTTTAGGTGTTCATCAAGAGGGCTAACTCATAGTGGCTTTGTTAAAATCATGTCCATCGAGGTAGAGCCATGGCCTTCTCCTATATTCCGCTTGTGTTTGTTTTGTCTTTCCGCAGCATGGACGGCTTCAGGCTGGTGAAGCTCAACGAGGTGATCAGACAGGTGGACATCGTCATCACCTGCACAGGTAAAGCAAGCTCGACTCAGGAGGGGAACTGAACTCCCCCTTTTATTCCCTGATATGACTCTTCTCCTTTTCGCCGTCATCTCACAATCTGTCTTGGAGCAGCCTCAAAACACTGAAACATTTCCCCCCTCTGCCCGTTTATATTGAGCTTCCTATTCTCCGTCATCTCACCGAGAGCCGCTCGAAGCTCGGGTGCGCCGGTGCGGCACTTGGGTCTCTCGCACACGGGCGGTGAATTGAGAGAACACCGCCGGGATCGAACCGCCCGTCTGCTCGACCGAGGCCCCGGCCGCGGGGAGCCGTCCTGAACACTTTAATTAGAACGGGGACTTGATCGCCTCCCCTGCATCATTACCCGCCGCCCGCAGGAAGCCCCGGGCTGAGATGGGGGAGGACGGATGGACGATCATGATCCGATCTCTTTCACCCCCGCCTTTTATTTCCTATTTGAGAAGCCACAGCCAAATGGAAAGCTTCTGCTGTGCAGCGAGAAGCAGTTTAAAAATAAGTTTGTTTGTTTATTCCCCCCCCCCCCCCCCACTACAATTACTGTTAAATTTCCGAATTTGAATGGGACACCGAAGCTCCATGTACTGAAACCGCCGATGGGGCATTTTCATGAATCCTTAAAGAGACTCAAACGGTTCAACACAGTGAAAGTCGGGAGGTCTCAGTCGCCGCCGGTCAAAGCAGACGCCGAGAGTGTGGCGAGCGACCCGACGCGTCGGCACTGCGGCTATTAACGTGCTCCTCCTTTCTCGTTCGTCTTTCCTCTTCCCGTCCGTTTTTTCCTCCTCCTTCCTCCCCCCGTCTTCCCGGATTTCGTTTGCGTCCGCAGGCAATAAGAACGTGGTGGTTCGGGAATACCTCGACCGCATGAAGAACGGCTGCATCGTCTGCAACATGGGACACTCCAACACCGAGATTGACGTGGTCAGTGGCGGACAAAGTGTGTGTGTGTGTGTGCGTGTGCGTGTGCGCGTGCGTGCGCGCGTCGCATGCTCCCGACAGCTTGATTGACCGTCTATTTCCATTCAAATCGTCACCTTGGCCTGTGGTTGTCCGGTGTTGCCATGACGACCGGCGGCAGCGACATCTGAAATCTAAATGAAATGGCTCGAGTCACTTTGCAAGGAAAGTTACTCGCCTGCCAAACGGCTTCATCGCAACACGGCCACCTACAAGAAGCCGCGATGAGGTTTTACTCATCTTCCGTTTTAAATAGGAGTGTCGCGCCAAAGAGAGGGAGATGATGTTGTTTATAATCCTGATTTAAAGGTCCTGTGGGTTTTCTTTTGTTTTTTTTGTTTTTGTTTTTTTTAGGCGAGCCTGCGGACTCCAGAGCTGACCTGGGAGCGGGTGCGCTCTCAAGTGGACCACGTCATCTGGCCCGACGGCAAGAGGATAGTCCTGCTGGCCGAGGTACAGCCTCCACGCCAACATTGTCTATATCTGCCTGTATTACACTGCGGTGTTGTGAAATATATGTGATATAAAATAACTGCAGATCCCCCTAGGGGGGCGCGAACCATGTTTAGGAACCCCTGATCTATATGAATAAGGGCAGGGGACATAGCCACAGCTGCCTGTCTGTCTGTCAAAATCTCTAGTAACTTATAAACAGATCCAGTACAAACACACTGCCTCTCACACAACCACAGGACGATGCTTCCACACAAGCGTGTAAACAAAAATACAAATGGCCGACCACAGGGGAATTACGCTCAGACTTGTTGGCCGTTCCCACGGCCCGCAGTGGAGACCGTTCTACCTCTAGTCTTTACTAAAATGAAATTCTTCTCCTGGATGAGAAGAGAGCTAAAAGGACGTGTGTGTGTGTGTGTGTGTGTGTGTGTGTGTGTGTGTGTGTGTGTGTGTGCGCGAGCGTGCGCGCTCAGAGCTCCGGTTCTGCTTTCTTTCATGTGACAAAAACACACCCTCTCTAGTGGTCTCTCCCCGGTGACCCGCTCTGGACTTTGTGTTCCTCCTGGTCACCGCCGGGTGCCAACTCCGTCTACTGCAGTGCGGCATCTCCGATGTTACAGTTACAACATTTGGGTGGAGAAGCAACAACCTTAGCTGAGTTCCCCTGAGACGCTCCACGTTATAGCCTTAATATGAAGTGGGACATGGAGGTGAAACGGATCACAACTACCTCCCCACACGGGTTGTTCTCAACCTGCGATTCTGTGGTGTTCCTTGCTTCTGTGTACACCTTGCTCTCTCTAAATAAAATTCAACCATTTTGCCTCTTTTACTTCTTCCCGCCTCCTTTCTCCAGGGCCGTCTCCTGAACCTCAGCTGCTCCACTGTGCCCACCTTCGTGCTCTCCATCACCGCCACAACACAGGTGGAGTGTTTTTACTGATTCATGAACGTGTGTTTTGTCGGTCCTTCTGCAGAGAAATGTTAGTGAAGAGACTGTGTCTGTGTGTGTGTGTGTGTGTGTGTGTGTAGGCACTGGCTCTGATAGAGCTGTACAATGCCCCTGAGGGTCGCTACAAACAGGATGTGTACCTGCTGCCCAAGAAGATGGGTAAGACCGCTCCCTCCTCTGCTCTCTTCTCACTTCCTTTTTTTTTTTTTTTTTTTTTTTAAACGCCGTCTTTTTATTGAGGATGTGCGACAGAAACATGCACACCGGTGCCCGCCGCCCTTCCCATGTGCACGCGTGTTGACTGCATTGAGTTGACCACACCAAAATTGAGTGAGAATGTAACGAGAGATATTTATCTATAAATGATAATAACAGTCTTGATTTGCCGAGCACCTTTCATACACAATAAGCAGGTCAAAGTGCCTCACATGAATATAATGCCACCGAGTAATGATAAAGGGGGAAAAAAAACGAAGCACATTTCATAAAAAAAATATACATTTGCTTGTATTATTAATATTATATTTCAGGGCCTTTGTGGTTTTGAAGAAGGCATATAAAGATGCGTGTAGCGACAAAGGAGTCTCGGCGAGTCCTTCCTCCATCTTTGTGAGGTCCACTTGTTATGGGTCTGCATTAACATGTTCCAGAACACCTACCGCATTCGACCGATCCACGTTCAGGTTGTTCAGGGGGCCCGTGGGGGTGATGAGGTGTGCACGTTTTCCCCACAATCCCCTGCGATGCGCTAAGATTCTGTGATTCCTGTCCACCTGCAGTATTTTCCCATCTGGACCCCCCTGTTTTAAAAAAAAATAAAAAAAATAAAATCATAATAAATAAATAAAAAGCCGCCCAGTTTTGGTGTAGAACACACTCATTCCCTCCATTGAATAGTAGTTAAGACTGATGTGCTGGAGGGCAATTAAGCAACAAAAGGGGGGATGGCGTTTTATAGCCAGAATAAATATCGAATGCAGTTAAATATTGTTTATTGTCTTGTGTGGTAAACCAGACACCCTTTTAAATATAGATTTTATTGGAAAGACGGATCGCGGCGAGGTATTTTTAACACCTTCTTTAATGCCCTAGAATTTATGCCCAGGTTTGGTAGGTGAGAGTTTTGCAGCGCATTGCCACGGCACTGAGGGCAGATCCTATGGACGTGTTACAGGAAGTGTTTGTACGTCACCTGTTCAATGCGGAACATGATTCACAATGGTGTGTGTGTGTGTGTGTGTGTGTGTGTGTGTGTGTGTGTGTGTGTGTGTGTGTGTGTGTGTGTGTGTGTGTGTGTGTGTGTGTGTGTGTGTGTGTGTGTGTGTGTGTGTGTGTGTGTGTGTGTGCTTTCTGGTTCCTGCCTTCCAAACTGCTGGCAGAGATGCAGAACATACAGGGAGAGAGGGAGAGAATGTAGGTCGCCCTGTCAGAGCGCTGCAGCGCTGCTTGACGTAGAGTCGGTGAAAAGGGAGCGATAGTGACGTGGATTGAAGAACAGCAACGAATGTAGAAAGAAATTCACGCTCTCATTCCAAACCACAAAAATTGTTTTACCTGAAAATTGTATTATTATCAATAATTATAATCCTAATAATAATATTATTATTTTACTAAATTAGTTCTTCCATTGCCTATAGTCAACTGTGTTGTTTCAGAATTTTAAGGTTTAATTTTATTTATTTATGAAATCATTTTCGTATGTAATTTTTATTTTTTGCTGATGTTGAGCTCAAAAACAAGTATGAAAAGGCAAGGAATTAAAAAAAAAAAAGAAGTGACACAAGAGAGAGGCAGGAATGGAGGACGGCGGCCGCCCTCCCCGCTCCGTCCCCCTCGCCCCGCCGTCTCATTTTTCGGCGCCGCTCCTGTGTCTTCACGCCCTCTCTCCCTGCTCTGCTCCACCCCCCCCCCCCCTTCCAGATGAGTACGTGGCCAGCCTCCACCTCCCCACCTTCGACGCTCACCTCACCGAGCTGAGCGACGAGCAGGCCAAGTACTTGGGCCTCAACAAGAACGGGCCCTTCAAACCAAACTACTACAGGTATCCACGCTGCTCACGGCACGACGCCCCCAAATCGGGCCAGATTGAGGAAGGAAGGTGGGGAACCCCCTGTCCCGCTTGACGGAGGCCCTCAATCACACCTGATGCAACCTGAGGAACCCCCCCCCCCCGCCTATTTAAAAGATGCGATTCTTTATTTATTCATTTTTTGACTGAATTTGTGAATTTGTTCTGTGTTCATGGTAGATTGAGCAAGATATTTAGGGCAAACAATACATTAGAGCGTACAGACGTGGATCTGGTGTGTGAAATTTTGAACCAGTATCTGACTACGAGGAAACATATGCCTCAAATTGGCCCCCTTGTGATCTTTTCTGGCCCCTTTTTGGGGGGTATGACACCCCAGGTTCAGAATCACGGAAGAGGTCGGTACAACTAGTTAAAGCTGGACCGATCTATTTATTTTTTTATTTTTAATGTGGTTTTTTTTTTGTTGTTTCTTAAGACGCCTGGATTTAAAGGGTGGTTTCGCCATTTCTCAATCCAGTTCTTATAAATGTTGGTTCCCATCATTTAAAACTTAGTCGGCTGCAGCTTGTCACCCTGCTCGAAGGCTTCTCCCATGGGGCAAACGTTTAAGCCTTGAAAAGACGTTGAATCTTTTTTATTTTTTTATTTTTTTTTAATTGGGGAAACTCACAATATAGTCTCCATTACTGGTAGGACGAGAGAGGGACTGGAAACAGGAAGTTTCTCCGCTTCCCACTGGCAATCTGCTGCGGCCTGCGCTTTGGATGTTACTGCGGCAATTTCAAAAATAAGTTGGGGGGGGGGGTGCGATTGACGCGTTAAAACGCTTTGCCGTCGTTCGTGAACGCAGCTCCAACGCCGGAGACGCGTTTAAAGCCCGGCAAGGAGCTTCATTCATAAGTGACGGGAGCCGACGTTTTAAGACCTTGAAATCGACCCAACTCCTGCCTCCAAGAGCCTCAACTTTAACTCGGCCTTGTCTCTCTCTCTCTCTCTCTCTCTCTCTCTCTCTCTCTCTCTCTCTGTTTCCTCCAAAGGTATTAACACCCGCCGTCGAGGCGACAGTGAGGAAACAGCGGTAGTCCGGGAAATCGCACGGACCCAGAAGAGAAGAGAAAAAGGGAGGAGGAGGAGGAAGGAGGAAGGAGGAGGAGAGACACACCTGCTTCACATACGGGGAAGGGAGGGGGGAGGAGGAGGAGGAGGAGGAGGGGACACGGACCGCCCTGTGCTTTCTTCATCTTATTTATTTACACTCAGCAACAATATCGCGTAGAAATCGATCATGCTGCTCCCTCCCTCCCTCACTCCACCCCCCCCCCAACCTCTCATCTCTTTGGTCCGTCATCACTGTGGCGAGTCGTAGAGTGAGCCCTTCACCCCCTCCCCCGGTTGCCAGATCTTTTATTGTTTAACTATTAAAGATGCATTTATTGATACAAAAAAAGAGATACAATAAAACGACAAAAAAAAAAAAAAAATAGTTGATGAACAGAGACACAAATTATTTGTAAATGAAGACCTCTGAAGATTTAGTGACGGACACCTTTTCCTGTCCTTTTTCTTTTCATGTTGTTGGTTTTTTTGTTTGTTTTTTTTTTGTTTTTTTTTCTACTCGTAATTATATATTTTTTGTTTTCTCTCGTGTGATAATGAGGGGCCGGGGCTAAACGTAGTGGGCGGGGCTTATGGGGGATCTCAGGGTCCAATCATATCTGTCCTTTTTATTTGCTGGTTTCATTGTGATTTACTGTTCCTTGTTGGCATCGATGTCACTTTTTTTTTTTTTTAAATGAGCTCTATTCCTCCAAATGGTCGTTTCCCTCAGATTGTAGTTTCCTTTTAGTATGACTGATGGATGACAGATTAAAAGCAGAAGACTCGTTTTATCTTTTTAGGAGTCCTCCTTTCACCTGTCAATCAAAATCACAGTGAAAACACCTTATTAACTATTTAAATTCTTTCTGAGCTCCAGTAACGCCAGTGTTGAAGTGATTTAAAAAAGGAAAAAGGAAAAAAAAACAAGTATTTTCAGCCACTGAGCTCACATTCTTATTTTTTTATTTTTTTTTCCTCTTACCAATTATTATTATTATACTGTATTAGAAGCATGGCAGGGTCTACGATCATTACAAGGGGTATATATTTAGATATTTATATAGAGATTAAGATTTTTCTATCATTTTTTTTCCTTACATCATCAAATGTTACTTTAAAAAAAAAATAAAAAAAAAATCTACTTATATGTCAGTATAAAAAGAAGCAATTTAAATGTTCTATGATAATGCTAAGTGTAATAAATGTACTGAAACCTTCATTTTCGAATACTGTGACAGAATATTTACAGAGATACCAAATGTAGAGAAATCTTTTTTTTTTTTTCCTTTCCCCTCCCCGCCAGGCCGGTACCAAGTAGTTTCCTCCGGTCGGGGCCTCGTTTCAAAGTACGCCGCTGTTATTCCCCCCCCCCCCCCCAAATCGCAACTTCCTGTACTCGATTAGACGTTTAAGATTTTTCGAGGTGGCGCGTTGATGCTATGATGGCGCTGATAGGACGGTGTGAGCCGCATCAGCAATGGAACACACCTGCTCTTATGACGCTTGGAAGTTGTTGTTGTGGCAGTTAAAGGGAATTCATATGAAATTTCTAAATTTTTCCTTAAATTCAACTGAGTTTTTTTTTTAATCTTTTTTTTTTTTTTGTGTGTCAAGGGGGCTCGGATTTTAGAAACTTTTTAATCGGTCATTTTACCTGACAAATAGTGCTGCTGGGTTTCGCACATCTGCTGATGTGATTTTCAATGGTGAACGTGAACGCAACTGGACTCCACGTACATAAGGCTGTTGCTCAGATCTGCGAAAATTTTGAATATTTAATTCTTTAAAAGTCTTTTTAGGTTTCCCCATCTCCCAGAAACATGTCTACGGGTTAAAGCCGAATAACCTTCGGCCCCATCATGCACGCTGTGCGGCTATTCGTTGGCATTTGGTTTCCCCCCGCCTGCCACGTGTGAGGATTTGGGGTCTGGAATAAAGAAAATGGAAGCGTGAAGACGTCCACATAGGACCATGTCATGACAAAGGCCCACACTGTCACCACCCCCACCCCTGCCCCCACCACCCGAGGCATCAACGTGGCATTGTTTAGACGCCCCATCCGTGCATTTCTGTCCCGTGCCTCCGTGTGCCTGGAGAACGCGTCGCCTCCAGCCGTCGGTCCGTCATCCGAGGAAAAAGCCCAAAACCCCTTTGCTTCACTGTGAGCTGTGCTGTGCGGAATCACCTTTAAAAAAAAAAAAAAAAAAAAAAAAAATGTTATTGACGACCTGACCTGCCATCTCTAGTTGTTCTTACCCCGTTGTCTTAAGTCTGACTTTTTCCTTTGTGCATCCGGGTGGGGTGGAGTGTGTGTCGAGGGGTATATGATTGCCTGAGGTTAACGCTGGGTCAATTCTAAGGGCGTGTGTCTGTCTGTCTGTCTCTATCTGACTGGCTGTCTGTCTGACTCCTTGTCTGTCTGTGAGTATTAGTCTCCTTCTCCGTAGGACACTTGCTTTGTTGACAGCTGCCTCAGGATCCTGGCCTGTGTGTTGAGTTGCGTTTGGGGGAGGGGCAAAACTATTTTCTCTGCCCCTCAAAAAAAGCCGACTGACACCCGGGTGGGAAGGGGAAGACACCAGCATCATATATATGAATATATATATAAATATATATAAATATATATATATATATATAACCTCTTAAAGTACAGGAATGAAAGAATCAACTCTTGTATTTATTGTTGTAAATCCTGAAAGTGCGAACTGGAAGAATTCTCAAACATGTCAAGAAACCCAACATTTACATATTTCATGTGATTAAAAAGAAAAATAAATTTAGACGATGAGCAATAATTACAAATTGTAATCTTAATGAATAAAGATGTAAAAATTGTAGTTGTCGCTCTTGTTTTTGTTGCCGCGCCGTTCGACCGTCTCATCACCTCACTGTGTGACGCCGTGTGTTCACCTGGGTCCGGACCGGATCAATTTCCCTTCAACGGTTTTGTGTGTGTGTGTGTGTGTGTGTGTGTGTGTGTGTGTGTGTGTGTGTGTGTGTGTGTGTGTGTGTGTGTGTGTGTGGTTCAGCGGCGAGGTCCCGCGCCGCAGCAACACGGCGGCCGCGAAAGGTTCCCCGCTAGAGCCAGCGTTTTGGTCTGTCCGTTCTGGGCTACCGTAGGAACACGGCGGTGCAAGATGGCCGCCTCCGTGAAGCGTACCCGCTCCCCATGGACATTAAAAACTGCTTTTTATTTCTCGGAGCTCATTTGTTTTCGTCTTTATTTCCTGTAACGGCGAAGAAAATATGGAAAGGAATGACGCGATTAATACAGTAAATTTGAACCAAGTCGGGTACCAAGTTGCTTATTAGCGAGTCAAAAACTAATAATTAAAAAAACAAAAAAAACAACGTACTATTATTTGTATGAGTGAAGCTGCAACACGAGTCAAAAACCAGTGGAACAATGCGGTTCTTTTGTTTTGAAGGTATATCTATCTCAGGCTGCGAGGCTTGGAGTCAGGGGCCAGGGGGGGGCCCCTGCGCGCCCACCGAGCGGAGCTGTGACGCAGCCACGGCCACTCACCTCGCAGCTCGTGATGGAAGATCCGACTCTTTATTTTATTTTATTCTTTTTTTTTTTTTTTTTTTTTTAAGGAGCCGGTTCCTGTCGAGTGACCCGGTGGGGGGGGGGGGGGGGGGAAACCAAAACAAAAACAAAACAAACAAAAAAAAAGTGATCCGTTCTATTTTCCAACTCGTCCGTTCGAGTCGCTCGGTGCGTGGACGCGCGTCCAAACCCACCGGAGGAGTCGGCTCAGCGCCGCCGGGCGCGGAATCGTCACAACCAAAAAAAAAAAAGAAGAACCACGCGTGGAACCTGAAACGCCGTGAACCGTCCCCCCCCCCGGAGTCGTCAAACCTCCGTGAAACGGCAGTTCGTCGCGGTGGAATGCGGCGCGCGAACCGGTCACGTGGCGCGGCCGCGGTGACCGAGTCGCGAGCGGCACGGAACGAGCGGGGCGTTTCGCGCGCGGAGCGGCCCCCGACTCAGCCTCGGCTCAGCCTCAGCCTCAGCCTCAGCCTCAGCCTCAGCCTCAGCCTCAGCCTCAGCCTCAGCCTCAGCCTCAGCCTCAGCCTCAGCCTCAGCCTCAGCCTCGCTCCCCGCCGAGCGGCTCGTCCACGCGTCCCGCAGCAGGCGAGACGCCGGGGCGGACGGTCGGAGCTCGGACCCGGAGCCTCCACCGGTGCGACGGCGCAAGCGGCGGCTCTGCAGCGGCACGGCGGCCGGCCTGCGGGAAGAGGGTGAGGAGCGCAAGGATGCAGGCGGAGGAAATGGAGGTGAGCGGAATTCAATTAAAACAGTAGTAATAATAATAATAATAATAATAATAATAATAATAATAATAATTGATTGATCAGCAGGATGATTTTGGGGGTATATAAACTAGGCACTTGTGCAGCATCTTTTTATTTTTAATTATTAATATTATTGTTATTATTTTATATTTTTTTTCCAATAGTATTTTCTGGTATTATCGTCATTCTGGGGGCTTCTCGCCGGTGTGTTGCTGGGGAGCTTTCGCACCAGCTGCATGGGAAGCATGCCGTCCGTCAGCCACACCGCCGGCTGCTTATTTTGGAGAGCGGCTCCTATAAATAACGCTCTAGTGCGCTGCGCCGCGGGGGGGGGGGGGGGGGGACGGGACGGGACTGGACCGTGGGGAATGTGGCCGCCGTGCCCGGTGCAGGACGGCGGGCACGGCGGCGCGCTGTTTACCCGCCCGACGCTTCCCTCATCCCGCCCGTGATCTCACTCCCTCACATCGATCCCAGCGACGAGGATCGATGGCAAAAATAAAAGCCCGACACTTAAGACCGAGTGGTGCCACCAAGATGTGGCCCGCGGGCCCGGATCCGGCCCGCAGCGGGGTCCAAGCCGGTCCGCGGAATGATGACGGGGGGGGGGGGGGGGGGCAATGGTGCACTGAAGATAATAAACAAAACGTTTCAGTGGAAAAATCAAATTGAGTTGTTCTCCATATGTGTGCAATGCAGCTGAATCCATTCCAGTTTATTAATGATATTGTCCAATCTAGTCAATCTTGTTAATTAAACGGAAAGAAAATGCATGAAATATAACACTTTGTGCAGCTTCACGCGCACGATTCCAACTTTATCAGCCCGAAAAGAGGCAACTAAAACGAGTTAGACACCCCCGCCTCTGCTGAAGACCTTGTCATTTTATTTGAAGTGTATTTAAAGTCAGTCTGTCTCGGGTGCACTATTTGAGCAACGTGACAAGGCAGTGACACGAGATCAGATCTATATTTTATTATCCCCTCGGGGGAAATTTGTCTTGGACTCTCTCGGATCATTCGTCATCGAACACACACAGTGAATATAACAGACACGCACACGCACTCATTCAGCCGTTCACACTGTACATGATCGGTCGGGTGAAAGCTGAAAACAACGCAGTGAAAAGCGTGGGCAGCTCAACTTCAATACCCGACGTACAGTTCAGGTCGGGGGCGTCGCTGGGAACAGCAGCTATTCAGCATCATCCCCGATAAGTGTGATTTTAATGGACACGCTGAATGCTTATCAAGGAATTAGAGCATTGATCCCCCCCCCCCGCAGCTGAGGATTCTGGTGTGCGCGCGTGCGTGCGTGCGCGTCTGTTTTCCCTGCGAGTTAATTGTGTTTGTGGGTTGTCGGGCCCGTTTGGAATGGAGTCAAGTGTCCGTTTATTGTCCGTCTTAAAGATGACCGTGGAATTGGGCTGAAAAGGAAAGCGAAACTGTTGATGCTGTTGTTGCTGCTGATGCTCTTGATGCCGGCCAGGTGTTGAGTCGCCGGGAGTTCAAACGCTTCCCCGTGAAAAGTGAAAGGGCGCCTCGGCGATGTAACATGGCCTCCGAGGCCCAAATGTCACCCCCCGCCCCCGCGGGCGGACCTTTCGCGGCCGGAGCGCGCGCGCGGGGCTCGGTGTGAGTACGGATTCACGGGGGGGGAGAAGGTTTCTAACAGCACGAGTCAGGGAAAGGCGTCGTTTTCCGCCCCATGATCGCGAAAAGATGAATTGGGTCCAATAAACGGTAAAGTCCCCGGGAGGGCTTTAGGGGTCGTCGCCCGGTACAAGTACAAAGGACGGGTCCGATGAGGGAATCAAACCGGTTAGCGTAAGGCTCTCGCGGTCTCGGGTATTGATGTCATCTTGCCCCGGTTTATGAGCAGAGGATTGAGTAACCCGAGCCCCTTCTCCGTCCGAATAGAGCGCGTTGGTAATTGCGATGAATTATGAGTCATTTGCTCTTCCCAGCGCGTCCTGTTTCCTGCTCTACACGTGCTGCGATGATACGAAGATCAAATTGGTTTAACCCCTGTGCTGGAGCCAGTCTAAAATACAAATTGCCTCCCTCTCTATAAACAAACTGCTGTTTACAGTGCGTGGCGACGAGAGGTTACGTGTTCTCCCCAGCAGGCAGTCGACACCAACACGTGGAAGTTTTTCGTCCGGAACGAGAGCCTCTCCTGGAGGCGTCTCTTCCTCTTTCTATAACAGGGGAGTATTATTGTGCGCCCTTGTCTGACTGGGTCTCTGGTTTTCGCAGGTGTCCCCTTATTATTCCTCCACTTAACGTCGGCCCCGGGAAGCCCGCTGAGACTCTGGCTGTGATTAAGCGCTTGTATGAATACACTTGGCTTGCTTTACGACCGTTATGCCACGCTTTCCCCGGATATGGATCGGTTTGGGCTTTTATTTACCTCCTGCGGGCAGTAAATTCTCCCAGGGTAGGCCGGGGGCGGGGCCGGAGCCGCTCGGGATTCGGGGGTTGTGTCCAAGGGCGCTTCAGCAAAACGCTTGCTCTCCCATGCCGCCACCGCGGCGGCTGCGGCTGCTCTAGAATCATGTTCCGTTACTGAAGGAGAGTTTGCACAACAGCCTTGCCGCTCTCGCCACCTTCTCGGCTCGAATGTACAAAGCTGTGAATATCCCTGTGCGCTCTCAGGCCGCTGTCCCCCGGTCAGTCATCGCTGCAGGTGGCGATGCATCAAAGCTCTGAAAGTGAGGGCGTTACGGCCTTTCCGGCTCCGCTGCCCGTACCGCGGAGCCGGGGTTTGGTGTGGAGACGGGACCGATCCCGTAAAACGTTGGACCGGATATTGGGGATATCCGTTTCAGCAGCGCTAGAAGATGTGATGTGATGTGATGTGATGTGTGTGTGTGCGTGTGTGTGTGTGTGTGTGTCTGTGCGTGCGTGCGTAGTCACACGGCTTCGTGAGCGTGTCCATAATGGCCGTTCGTTCTCCTGAGCGTCGAGGGCGTGCGCTGTTCCGGGGCGAGGCTGACGCCGCCGCAGCGAGAGACCCTCGGCTGGAGACGGACACCGAGCCGCTCCGGAATGGAGGACGTGCCGCCGCCTCCTCCTCCTCCTCCTCCTCCGCTCACATTCGTTGTTTCCTTCCCATACTAGCAGCCTTATCCATCTGTGCGGCACATCGTTTCTCAGACCTCGAGGCCCCAGGTCTGGGTGTGAGTGTTGGGCGGATGTTACATTTTAAGGGCTGGCGGGTGATGGACGGCGGCAGCCCAGTCCCAACGAATGACTACGCGGTGGAGGAACGGCCCTTTGGGACGCGTGGGCGAATGTCTCTCGCCTCATGTCGGCCTTAACACATTTGCTCTGACGCGTTTGCCAGAATCCGTGTCTTGGGTGTTTCGAGGGGCCGGCGCTGAAATGTGCACTTCCCATATTTAGGTTTCTGCTTATGTCCCTGTTGACTTCTTCGAACCGGAGAACGTGCGCGTGCGTGTGTGTGTGTGTGTGTGTGTGTGTGTGTGTGTGTGTGTGTGTGTGTGCGTGCGCGCGCGCCATGTGTTTTTTATTGTTTTTCTGACGTGTGTTATTTGGCAGAGCTCCATGGAGTCCCCCAACCTGGAGTTTGAGTACGGCGACACGGACAGCCTGTCAGCGGAGCTTTCAGGTGAGCGCCTCCTCGGGCTCCACATGTGTACCCGTCAACAAGGACCGGGGACTCCTCTCCTCTCCTATCCTACCTCCTCCTCCTCTCCTCTCTCCTTCTCTTCTCGTCTCCTATGCTACCCTCTCCCCTTCTCCTCTTTCCTCTCCTATCCTACCTCCTCCTCTCCTCTCCTCTCTCCTCTCCTCTCCTATCCTACCTCCTCCTCCTCTCCTCTCTCCTCTCCTCTCTTCTCCTCTCCTCCTCGCCTCTCCTTTCTTATTCTCTCCTCTCCTCTCCTCTCCACTCCTCTCCTCTCCTCTCTCCTCCTCGCCTCTCCTTTCTTATCCTCTCCTCTCTCTTCTCCCCTCTTCTCCTCTCCCTTCCTCTCCTCTCCCCTCCTCTCCTCTCCTCTCCTCTCTTCTCCTCCTCTCCTCTCCTTTCCTCTTCTCTCTCCTGTCTTCTCTAATCATCTTCTCTTTCTCTCCGTCCACAGAGCTCTACAGTTACACGGAGGAGCCAGAGTTTGCCCTCAACAGAGACTACTTTGAGGAGGACTTCAGGAGCCACGGTAATGTGTGTGTGTGTGTGTGTGTGTGTGTGTGTGTGTGTGTGTGTGTGTGTGTGTGTGCGTGTGTGTGTGCGAGCGCTTTTGGCTCATGACTTGAGTGGTTCTATTAATTCCGTCTCTGTGCCGCTTGCGTCAGCGCGCGCTGTCAATCGACAAACTTCCAGATCCAAAAAAAAGCCCCGGACGCCAAAACTCTCGTTTCCAAACTAACGAGGGTCAGGAGGAGGGCGCGGCGGGTTCAGCCTGCGGAGCGGCCGGAAGAGATTAGGGAGGAACCCGTGACCCCACCCCCCTACCCCGCCCTCCTCATCCCTCTTTCTCTCCCTTGCTCTTCCCGTGTTTTGTTTTGACAAAAAGCTTTTGTGTCGTTTTCATTTGCAACGAAGGCCGACCGGTGGAAAAATCCGTGTTCCACCCGCAGTTCCAACCCAGGTATCAAAGGACAGTCTTATAAAAGTGTAATAATACATATCAACCTCCAGTAATAATACACACATATCTCTAAGAGCTATCCCTCGGCATTAAACATCAGAACATTGAAAAATTTTGGTAGACCTAATTACCTAATTTACCTTATTCACATTCTATCCATCCAACATTACGAAACAATGGTTTAGAGTTGAACCCTTAAATTTCACAGTCAGCTCAAATAATTGCGATCGGGCGATTTCTTTGCGATTTGGCGATATTTACATTACTCATTTCCAGCGAAAGGCGTTCCAATGAAAAAAAACAAAAACAAAAACAAAAAAACGAAAGATAAGGAAAAAAAAAAAAAAAAAGCACTTCACCTTGAAGCATTGCCTTGTGTTACACTGCGACCGCGGTTGAGAAAACACCAACACAAATTCATATTGACTGAGACGCTCACTGACTCACGGTTCATCACATTCAACTGATGCCTGTCATGCAAAATGCGTTCATCCTTTTTTTTTCATTCACTAAAGGTGCATTACATTACATCAGAAAATAATAATAATAATAATAATAAAACGGTACCAGAGTCACGACGGCTCGCTCTCCTTCACCCACAACCTCTTTTCTGGCGTCTTCCAGTGCGAGGGAAGCGGTGGACGGAGCTGCCCCTGGAGGAGCAGAGGGCCTACGTCATGAGGCTCCTGGACGCTCTGGAGGTCACCGACCGGGACAAGAGGCTCAAGGTGGCCCGGGCCATCCTCTACCTGGCGCAGGGTACCGGACACCTCCTGATCCATTCATCCGTTTGCTTTTTCTTCCTCGCCCGCCTGAGGTGGTGGGGTTCATTTTTTCCATCCCAGGGTTCCTTTTTTTTTTTTTTTTGGTGAATGTTGGTCCATATCGACAGCTTGCCGACCACGACTAGCTACGCTGCTTTACCGTCTAAATTTCACGGCCCGCGCGTGCCTGATCAGTGCATTCTTGCCGGGAAAGGCGGACCCCGCCATCAACAGTGGAAACGGCACAGAGAGGATGCATAACGCAAATCCATGAATGCCTGTTTCTCATAAAGTATCAGCTGAAAAAAAACTTTAATGGTTTTAGTTTTCAAAAATGTGACGTTTGGACAACACAAACATGAAGATTTACATTTTTTAAATCCCGAATTAATTGAGACGTAGCTTACAAATTGGTCTTCATCTCATGCAACGAACCCCTAACCTGGAGGAGCTCATCTGAGAACGCTTTTCTGTGTGTGTGTGTGTGTGTGTGCGTGCGTGCGTGCGTGCGTGCGTGCGTGCGTGCGTGCGTGCGTGCGTGCGTGTGTGCGCTGTGGTGTCACCGCAGGCGTGTTCGACGAGTGCGACGTGGACGTGGACGTGCTGCACTGGTCCAGGCACAACGTGTTCCTGCTCTACGACATGGGCATCTTCACCGCGCTGCTGGAGCTGCTCAGCATGGAGATCGAGTGAGTGGGACGTCGGGCGCCACAAAATTCCACGACAAAAATAGGGCGTTTTTTTTTTTTTTGCGTCGATAAAAGTCGCCGTAAAACAAAGTTCCTCGGAGTGGCCGGAAGATGAGCCGCTCTAGCAGAGCTGTCGCGAATATCACGTAATCGTTCTTTCGGATTTATTTGGGTTTTAAAATCGCCAGTCGTACGTTCCCATCCAAATGTCAAGGGAAGTTTAAGCCACAGTAGAAATGGGCGATTAGAGTCAGAATCAGAATCGTCTTTATTGCCAAGTAAGTTCACACGTGCAAGGAATTTGTCTTGGTGTTGGGTGCACACATGAAAACATAAATGTAAAACAATAAGTAAAATATATGAGAATTTGTCAAATAAGGCTGTTTTTCTTCTTTAATAAAGCTGTACAGCTTGTGCAGGAATGTGCCAATGTTCTGTATAAAGTAAAACAGTATGTGCGATGTGCATGGATAATAGTCCAGAAGAATGAGGAATGTGCGTTAATGTAACGCATTGACATACCCATTCAATTTAAGGCGTACAGGACCATGTAGTATCTGCGGGCTGCGTCCGTTTGAGCGGGGGGGGGGGTCCCGGGCCCTCTTGGATGAGGCCAGTTGCAGTCGGGAAGAAACTGTTCCTGTGGCGAGAGCAAATTGATTACGAAAATAACCGTCCGCTCACACTTCCTGTCTTCCAATGTGGAATGTCAATACACAACCGTTCTGCAACAGGGAGAAACGCGCTGTTGCCCGAAGCTCGTACGGTGGTCGC
>NC_137208.1:8666086-8676086 GCF_960531495.2 Zeus faber
AATTTTATGTGATCTTTATTTGTTTGTTTGTTTGTTTGTTTCTTTCTTTGTTTATTTATTTATTATTACTTTTTTTTTTTTTTTTTTTCATCAATTCAACCCCACCCCACGCAGTTTACGCTGGGGGGTTTCGAGGAGCTGCAGGGGCTGAAGGTGCGCGGCCGCGAGCGCCTCCACCTGCCGCCCCTCCCCGAGGACAGCATCAAGGTGGTGCGCGCCATGCGGGCCGCCTCCCCGCCGGCCTCCGCCATGGAGCTGATCGAGCAGCAGCAGCAGCAGAAGAGAGGCCGCCGCAGCCGCAGGGTACACGCGCACACGCGCACAGACACACACACACACACACACACACACACACACACACACACACACACACACGTTATTTGAGCACAGAGCTATTGCTTTAGTCCTCAAGTTCAAGTCAGGTTTATTGTTTCACAAAAGCCGCAGCATGTGTAAAATTGCGCTGGGTGATATTGGCAAAATCTCACATCGTGATGTTTTTTTGACCTGCCGGTGCTTTCATGAAAGCCAGAAGCGAGACCAGTCTGTGAAAGTTCGGAAAGCGGCATTTTAACTGAATCATCTTTTTTCTTTTTTTTTAAGATTGATTTTTTCTTTCTGTAGGCACAAGGTGCTTTGTACGAACTGATATCAGTGCATTTTTTTTGTCCTGCTTTGGCTTCTCACCCACACGTCAGGTCCCACATACAACACAATGAAGGCATTAAAGGAAGGGCGACATTTTTTTAAATTAAACAAATTTTAATAAATAAAAAACATAAGAGGGAGGGGAGTATTAAGGAGGGAATCATTTGAAAGGCCAAACGTAAAAGAGGGATGCCGTGAGAAATGACGACGTAGAGTCTTGAGATTAATAAAATATAGTATTGTGGAGCCCCGTTTGCATTAAATTTGGTGGGTGACCTCCTCAAGGTGTGTTCTTTAAATTTCCAGGTTTAGGAACAGCACGAGGTCTTGGAGCAACGTGGAAGTTTCGGTGCGAAATGGTGACTTCCATTTCCCCACGTGCAGATAATGAAGCAAGGGCAATATGAAATACAACATTTAACTATATGACAATATTATATTTGTAATAATATAGTTATTATGTGCATAACTGATTACAGTACATAACCCAAATAACCAGATCCCAGATAACCCAAATCTAGTCTGATATTTTGACATCGATATTGAATCGACCTTTCACACGGCCCTCAATGTAAACGCATAGAACAGAAGCACGCGAGAAGCTCGGTACAGCAATAAGAACAAGACAAACACAAACACGCCTCGGTGCAACGTTTCCACACCCGGCGGAGGTGCAGACCTCAGAGGACTCACAGCACCAGCACATACACACGCTCTTTAACCTGCATGCAAATATTTCCCTTCCTACACGGTTTCCGGCCCGTCCGGTCAGAGGAGTTAACAAAGCCCCCAAAGCCCTCCTCCTCTCCGTGCTGTGCTCTAACTGTGCCGTGACCCGACTAATGATTTCACCGAAAGACGGTCGACACAGGCGGTCACCAAAACGAAGGGGATGCTGAGTTCAGTCCCGTTTTAGTTCTTTGTTGTTTCTTTTGTTTTTTATCTCGTCTTCGCCGGACACCTGTGGCTATCGCGAGCCGGAGCCTCGGTGTGCTCGTGGGGTTGAATTGTGAATGGGGATGCACCGATTTATCGGCCGTACATCGGAATCGACCGATATCCGATGTTTATCTGTTGTGTCGCATCAATGTGGCGCTGGCTGAAGGTGTAGGTGTTCCTCACACATATTCTGCACTTTACTGGGGCGGGGCCGCCTAAGTTTTTTATACGGCGGCCGAAGTATAGTTGGCGACCCATATGACCATTTATTTAAATCCATTTTTTAATCCGTCCCGGAGAACGACGCCATCCGCGATCGATTAACGTGTGGCCTCGTTCTCCGGTATTACATTAAACATGCCGCGTTCACAGGGACTCGGAAAACCTGCAAATGGTGTCGGTGGCGACGCCGCGTTCATGGGAACTCGGAAAACTGGGATTCGTGTCTGTAGCCCAACGCGTAAACATCGGTATCAGCCCAGGATTTCAGGATCGGTGCATCCCATTATGTTTCACATATTAAGGGTGAAGAAACAAACTAAGAATAATTATGACGTCGTAATTCCCGCTAATAATAGATCAATCCTTGTCTTATTAGCTGTTTGGCTGAATTCCTCATCGCTTCCTTCTTCTGCAGAAGCTCTCCCGGGGTGGAGGCTTGGGGGTTTCCTGGGAAAAGTGTTTTTGGGGTACTGACCTCATTGGTGCTCCATGGGAGAACCAAACGGGAGTGAAGACGATCTTGGCGCTCAAAGGACTTTGGGAAGCCCAGCCTGGTTGCTCACTGCCCCTCTTCCTTGTGTCCCTACAGAGTGCCTTTGTTGATAGCTTGGAAGGAGACAGTCCCTTTACCAAGAAGCAGGTCTTTACCCACAAGTTCCCACTCAACTTTGAAGCTTTTTTTCTTTTTGCATTTTCTCTTTGCCTTGAGCTTCGTCTTTTTGCAACCCCTCCCCGGCGTCCCCGCCACCTCCGTTTTAGTCCCTTCTCCCCCCTCTTCCCCGTTCTCTCCCGTTCCCCCTCTCACCTCACCTCACCTCACCTCACCTCACCTCACCTCACCTCACCTCACCTCACCTCCTTTCCTTTGAGGCTGCACCAATGCTCAGGCTTGTTTGGAACACGGGGCTACAGCAGGGCATTGATCGCGG
Organism: Zeus faber; assembly: GCF_960531495.2. Lineage (NCBI taxonomy): Eukaryota > Metazoa > Chordata > Actinopteri > Zeiformes > Zeidae > Zeus > Zeus faber. The sequence goes on from NC_137208.1 coordinate 8,668,825, forward strand.
GATCACATTCACGCTGCTAAAATGATACAACCGAGTACAGTGTAATAAAGAATTTACATTTGTTTGTTGGAGAATATTTCAAGTGGTGGTACGTGAAATTATTTTGTGGACTTTATAAGAAACGGACATTCATTGTGTTGGCGGTTATGCATGCGCTCCTCTATATGCTGTCTCCATTGTTGGTGGCGGGGTCCACCTTTCCCGGAAAGAATGTAAAGACTGGGCGATCGGTGGGGTCACGCCCTACCGAATTTGATGAAGCAGTCATCGCTCCGACCGTCGGTACGGAGCGACATTCGGTGGGGGAGGGGCATAAAAATATCACCACCACCTCAAGTGACCGAGAAGAGAACAAACGAATTGGTCGATCAGAGGAAGGAAAATCACAGGGGAAAGAAAGTGATCGTCTCAGGCGTCGTCCACACGTATCCGGCTTTTTCTGAAAGCGCATTTTGATCCCCCCTGCGTTTAAGATCAAATCTCTCCGTCCACACGAGAACGCACCAAAAAAACAAAAAACAAAAGAACCCTGATTTAAAGCGCTGACATAAGCACGCCCGTCCAGTAGGGGGCGGTCATGTGTCATAAGAACGTTCGGAACATGCGGCGTATTGAGCTTCTCGCTAATATTGGTACGCCATCATGTGCGGACAACGACCCTCGAGATGTGGAGGCTTTTAAACACTTTAATGGGGACGCGGTGAGACGGCAAAAATCTGAACGGAACCTGAGTTGCTCGTCGGGTTCCTGGAGTGTTTCCAAGAGGCGTCGCTTCACTTCCGTTTTTACCAAAGCTTCGGCTTCCGGCTCCCGAACCTGCCGTTTTCGTGCGGTCGGGAGGCCGAAACGCAGGGAAAATACTGCTTTTACCAAAATGTCCGCGTACATTTGGGACTTGGTGCATAATACACCCAACAGTACGCCCAACAATCTGATGGATTACCACTTTAAATAATCGCTGTAATTCTGTCAAATGACCAGAGTCCGTCTGTTTCACCAAGGGAAGTATGGGACAAGAAACTCTTGAATTCTCCACACACAACAAAGTATGTTCTGGAGCAAATAAAACGGGCATTCGTTCAACCCCACCCACCCCACCCCGCCCCTGTCATCTATTCCCATCCTCCATCTTTGTTTCATCTCACACCCCTCTCTCGCACGCCCTGCTGGTTTTTCCTCCGCATCCCACACCTTTCCTCTCTGCCTCGCTATAATCCCATCTTCCCACCTTCTCACCATTCCCTCCGTCGTCATCAGCTACGTCGTCTTCCCGCGCCCCCACCGTGACGTCTTTCCCCTCCATCGTTTTTACCCTTCACGCCGTCCTTTTCCGTTCTCCCTCCTCTTCCCGAGCCTCTCATTCCCTCTCTTCCTCTGCTCTGTATTCATCCACCCCTTTCTGATGTTTCCCACCCCGCCCTCCTCTTCTCCTTTGCTGCCTTTACCTCCACCTCCATCCCGGTCGTCCCCACATCCGTAAACCCATCCCCCTTCCCCACTCCGATTTTTTTGCAATCTCCATCCCCCCTTCTTTTCTTTTATGCTCCTCCAGCGCTTCAGCCTCCCCCCTTTTTACCCCCGCCCCACTCTCTTTCTGTCACCTCAGAAACTCCACCCTTCGCTCATCTGGATATCACCCCCTATCCCCTATCTCCCAACCTCCCCCGCCCCACCCCCACCCCCACCCCGCCCCCGTGCTCCATCGCAGCCTGCTCGGAAGGGGGTCGGGTGGGGGCGGGAGGGGTGTGGCGGCAGGGCTGACTGGCCGGCTGCTGTCATGGGGCTTGGACCGGTCACTATTCACCGTAGAGACTGTTATATCACCGGCCACTGGGGGGCATCAGCACCAACCGGGCATCCTCCTCGTTTTTAGTCAACCATCACATCGCTCGGGTTTGGCCACCACCCACTCGCTGGCTTGTAGACTCTCGGAGCAAGTGTTGGTTTCATAAAAAAAAAAAAGAAAAAGAAATATGTTTACCTAGCATTAATTCAGGAGGTGAATTAAAATTCCAATACACAGATTTGGGGGTTGTGGGGGTTGGCGGCGGGGTGGTGGTAGAGGGAGCTCTATGAATGCCTATAACGATGGCCATTTTGCAGCACGGGCATCATATATATCTGTGCCGGGTACGTTTAGTTATTCCTCCCGGTTCGACGTATTTGGGTTTCAGTTGACCTCTTGAATGGATGTTGAAATTGAAAAACCAAAGAATCAAACCTCCACCAGCTCACCGCTGCACACAGCTGGGAATGGCTTCTCCATAGACATAGAGAATGGCTCATGACACCGTGTCACATTATTCCAGATTCCTCTCTTCACGCCCTCCTCCTCCTCCTCCCACCATACACTGTCACTATACTACCACTGTACTACCACTGTACTACCACTATAATACCACTATAGCACCATAAGTACACCCACTGCACCTATAAGCTCAACTGGTCAGACGCTGCCTCATGCCTGATGCTTGCACCCTGGCCTTGTTCATCCATTAAGCCCTAAAAAGCCGGATTGAACTACTCTCTGTGTGTTGAGTATGTATTTGTGTCTTGCACTTGTAACTGAAATGGGAATGTTCATTCAATACAAAAAAGGTTTGACACTTGTATTTGTGTCTTTTTGGCTCTTTTGGATGTGTGGTAAGTTGACTCCCATGATGATGCTGGTTGTTTCATGACCCGTTTTGTCCTTTATATTCTTCTCACTTCTTTTTAACCTTTCAAATGCAGCCTTGGGCGACGGCTGTTAGAGTTGGCTCGACCGGTGCGAGCAATTGAAATTAAAGCAAAAAATATATATATATTTTGGTTTTATTAAAACAAGCTACATTATTCCATGGTTATTTTATATATCGACACCAATTTATTAAAGGATAGATCTGATGATGATGATTTTACCATATGAGAATTTAAATCAGAATCAGTTTATTCCGCCAAGAATATTTAGCATTTGTGCGTTTCTCTACTGACAATTGGCATTAACAAAAAGCTTAACAGTCTAAAAAAATAAAACATAGTGTTATTATATATTATATTATTATATTATATTATATAATATCATATATAATAACATTTATAATGTAATATAATATATTATACTAGAATGATCAAATAAAAATAAAAAGTAAAATAATAATAAAAAATTTGCCAGATATACACAAATAAACTTAAAATATAAAACAGAAATAGCAAAATATGTAAATATATACTATATGTGATTCTATCCGCAGAATAATTTATTGGTAAGTGTATAGGGTATAAATGATTAATTATTTCTATGTACTTAAAATATGTCATTTTTTATTGCCCACCCCTACATAGCCTGCAGTTAAAGTATTGATCAATGGAAATATATCTTAGTCCTCCTGTCTGCCAGTTAAACCTTTCCAGAGACTGAGGGCCTTTTAAACAATAAGTCGATGAAGACTTCCTAGTTGATTTATTGACCATATAACATTACCGCCCCTCACCTGGTCCGACCTCCTGCTCCCTGTCCGTCCGTCCAGCCGCTGGTGAAGCAGGACAGTCTGGACACCTACAACGAGCGCGACCCCTTCAAGAACGACGACGCCCGCGACGAGGAGGAGGACGCCGAGGACACGGACAGCGGCATCGAGGGCGAGGTGGACCCCCTGGACCGCGATGTCATCATCCAGCCGCCGCCGCCGCCGCCCCCGCTCCGACCCCCCACCGAGAGGGTCAACTTCCCCAAGGGGCTGCCCTGGGCCCCCAAAGTCAGGTACGGCAGCCCCACGGCTAACTTCGTTTTTGGGACGAAGCCTACGACTTAAGACACGTCTCCTTAACCCATGAATCCACTAATCAACAAAGTTGGTTGAATGATAGAATAATAATGAAATAGATTTTTGTGAATCATTTTATTTATCAATTTAGTGAAATATCGCGTACAAATATTGAATATGTGATTTTGAGAACTTAACCTTTGTTCCATTTTATAGAATTAAAACTTGCTTAAGTCTGCCGAGCGAAATATATTCATGTGTTATACGTCTGGTTAGGTGTCTAAATTGATTTTAATCTGGTATGTTTCATTATGTTATTTTGCTCTCGTTCTATGGTCTACGATTGGTGATTCTCAACCTTTTTCATCTCAAGGACCCCCTCGTTTGATATGCATTATGCCACAGACCACATTTGACGTGATTCTGCCTCTGGGACCCCATTCTGAGAAGATTTTTTATTGTTGGATATGATTGAATCCAAACCCCCACACCCGCCTATGCTGTAGTTGGGGAGATAACGGTGACACTAGGATCAAATCAGCCATTATTGTACGTCGTTTAACGGTGACCTCTTTGTAATGAAATTAATGGTGGAACCTCTCAAGGAACCCCTGAGGGTCCACAGACCTCCCGTTGAGAACCACTGGGTCTAGATTAACCAAATGATCTGAGAAGAAATCAAAAGAAGTATAAGAATTTTAAAAAAGTAATCGCTTTACATTTTCCGTGTTCTTCTGCTCAAGCATCTTTCGTCATTGGAGCATTTTAAAACAGGCTTTCTTTGCCAAAAAATAAAAAATAAAAAAAGAAGAATCCCCGGTGGAGCAGAGCCAGCCAGCGAGCTTGTTTAAGAGGGCCTATGGCGTTAGGTTTTGAATCAGTCCCTGTGCTTAAATGAGTCGGTGACTTTAAGCACCGTCGGCGCTTTGCTGAAAATCTGCGTTGTCCAGCAAATCAATGCAATTTCATCTGTTCAGGGATGCGGCCAAATCCTAATCAAATGCAGGTGGGCGTGGAAATTTATTCGGTGCATTTACAGTACATGGAATAACTCTGCTGTCCGTGCTTTACCAGGAACAATGTATGCAGATTCCAGTGCCAGTACCACTTGAAACTGACTTCATTTAGAGCGTGACAGCTTTGGGGCGTTCTCGATGATCGCTTTGGTGCGGCGCCCACACGCCCCATTTTGGGTAAACAAGTCTGCACCGCGGAGCTGGTGGAAAACACTAAATACCAGGGGTGGGATTTTGGTGAGAGGGGATCGCCCTGTGCGTGTGATCACATTTTAATAATGATGAGGACGACACCTTTGATCAGTCACCTCCGGAAGCTTTTGGCAAAGCGACCGACGAAGATTAAAAAACGGCATGTGGCGGAAAAAAAAAAGTGAAAGATTCTCCCTCCCTCTCTCGCTCTCTCACGCTCTCTCTCTCTCTCTCCCTCCCTCCCTCCCTCCCTCACTCCCTCTCTCTCCAGCTGCACTGTACGCGCTCCATCTGCATATCAGACAACGCGGCGCTTTCAGTATTTTTAGTCTGTGTCGCTGCGTTGAGCCCATGAATAATTCATTCCAAGATGGAGACCACTCGACAGAGTGGAGTGAAGACGCGGGAAGGGAATAGGGGGGCACCCATCATCCCCCTCGCACAAACTGCACTCCCCATCATTAATTTGAGCGCCTATTGAGAAGCAGTGCGTGTTGTAACAATGGCTGCTCATTTGGAGGGGCTGACGTCCCCGTCAGGAGAGGGCGACGTTTCGGGAAAGCAAGCAGGCGCTGCTGACTGTGCCGGCTTGTGTGGGTGTCATCGTGTGTGTGTGTGTGTGTGTGTGTGTGTGTGTGTGTGTGTGTGTGTGTGTGTGTGTGTGTGTGTGTGTGTGTGTGTGTGTGTCTGTGTGTGTGTGTGTGTGTGTGTGTGTGTGTGTGTGAAAACAGTCCTTAAAATGAGCGCGTCCCGACGCTCCCCCGCTGCGGCAGCTGCTCCGGTTGGCTCGTCCAGCGCAGTCAAAGCGAGGTTTAACACCGCATCCGAAAAACGCACACCGACGGTCGGATTCCGCCCCCTAATGGTCGTCAAGCCGCGTTCCTGTCGGATCCGCCGCGGCGCTCGCCGCTCTTGAAACTCTCCTTCTCGGTTTCTCCAGAGCTTGCCTGCACGTTGCACATTTTCACCGGAGGACAGAGTGCTCCAAAAAAATCCCCGCTCTTTGTGTAGCGCTTGAAACAAGCTCCAAAAAAACGTTAATTACATTGTTCATTGTTCAGATTCACTGATGGCGAATGTTTGAATATTTGTATTTGGATGCATCTCGGAGCCTCTATTGAACGAGGAAATCTCGCAATCTCGATTCGATGTGAAATCCGATTTTTGGAGGATCCTATAAGACGGCATGGGAATCCACCTTCCTCACGATCTGTACGTCAGACTGATAATCTGTGGGGTTTTTTTCTCACTCCTCCCTTTAGGGAGAAAGACATCGAGCACTTCCTGGAAACCAGTAGAAACAAGTTCATCGGCTTCACTCTCGGATGGTAGGTATTTTACTTTAGAGCTGATGCTGCAGTTGTATGATCCAAAAAAAACCCAAAAAACAATTTCTGTCTTTCGGGATGATTTAGGGAGTTTACAGACGTTTAACACGACACCCCGGGGCCGTTTTGCCGATGATGGCCCAGATTTCTAGATTTTTATCATCGCCTCTATTTCGTATTATTATCCCGCGACCAAACGGACCCGTCTTGACTTTGAAACGATGCCCCCTGGATTGTTGCAGTGACACCGAGACGCTGGTGGGTTTACCGCGGCCCATCCACGAGAGCGTGAAGACGCTGAAACAGGTGAGAGGATCGGCACCGTCCCGGGGGTTTCTTAGTCTGATTCACACCTTCCAGACGCGGGGTTTCTCGGTCGATGCCGGCGGCGCGGCCAAAGCACTGCACATGGACGTCCGGCGGCTCGGGAATCCATAACTGTCTACACAGTGGATCACCCCGCTTGTCTGTCAGCGCGTCGTGGTCAAGGCTGTTTGGACACGTTCCGCCGAGTGACGCGTGCGATGGGAAAGGGTGGAGAATCAGAAATCAGAATCAAAAAGGCTTCAAGTTTAGATTAACCAAAATGCAATAAAAAAATTATAAATAAAGGTTAATTGCCAAATGTACACCAATAGCCAAAAAAAACCAATACGAATATAAATAGCCAAATTTATATAATATACAGGATACACAAAGCGGTCCAAGGGTATCAGAAGGTATAACACGTAGTCATTCATTTAAATATAGGGACTTATGCGCTGTAGCCATAACTCACAAATCACTTACTTCCCCGGAAAATCTGGTCTTTACAAACCTGGGAAATTCCACAGATTCCACATTTTTTAAAATCATGCAACCATTAAAGAAATGTTAAGGTGTTGCAGTGTTAAAGATGAAGACATTCACCTTTTTTTATTGTTAAAAAAAGTCTTATTTTATTTTATTTTTTTTACATTATTATTTATTCACCAAATTAA
>NC_137208.1:8681086-8836086 GCF_960531495.2 Zeus faber
TCTTCAACCAGAACATCATGTCCTACATCAGTGCCAAAAACAGGTAGGGTCCTCCGCTCCCGCAATGTCGTGTCCGAAAGACAAATACAATGGAGGTGGCTGGACACTGGTTCGAGAACTGCTCCAAGAAAGCACGTCGGGAAGCTTCGTCACTGAATTTGTCCCGGTTTTGTCAATACGATGGAACGGACACATACTGTACTGGACCTTTATTACATTTATTATTTGGTCTTTTTATTGTTGTTGTTTTTGTTGATATCCACATTCCATGGGACAACATCTCAAATTATTTCATATTTTCTGACATTTCTCCAATGTCCGTTCTCTGCACACTGTCTATGCTTACTTCAAGTTGCTGATCCCAATTTTGGGGGTAAAAAAAATGCATTTGCCATCCCTCTGAGCTACATAACCGGATCGCCATGTTTTTTATTAGTGGGTGTAAACAGAGTGGTATGCCTGTTTGTCCGGCCGCTTTTTTCGTCGTACGTCATGAGTGTGTTTTTCGGGTGGTGTTGCAGTATCTGCGTGCTGGACTTCCCCCACTGTGTGGTCCACGAGATGCCGGAGCTTACGGCTGAGAGCCTGGTGAGTCCAGGCCCCGCGGGTCACACATCTGGCTTGGTTCGAGTTTCCTTGCTTTGCGTCATCTGCGCGTCCTCTGTATTTGTTTTTTTTTTTAGGAAGCAGGGGACAGCAACCAGTTCTGCTGGAGAAACCTCTTCTCCTGCATCAACCTGCTGAGGATCCTCAACAAGCTGACCAAGTGGAAACATTCCAGGACCATGGTGAGCGCCACAGCAAACTTCACTCTATTCAAAACAATTTCTCCTGATTTATTTTTTCAACCAAAAATGCTTGATTTACCATTTTCTCAAAATACTTGAGAGGATAAAAATACTGAAAATTTAGCAAATCGCATTGTAAGTCAAAGAAAATAAAAAAGTCCTATGCAAAATAAGGGCCCTATGTAATCACTTCCTATGATAATATGCGTTCTGCATATCACAGAAAGAATTGAAAATATTATAGTACTAAATTCTGAGTAATAAATATACATTAGTTGTATAAAGTATTCAATTGCAAATTGCAAATGTTGCAGATATTGGTTGAATATGCCTTACTTTTCCTTTTGGGACTGAACCATTTTAAGGAGTTTGTAGGAAAATACATTACCTCTGTGTAAGAGGGTGAAAATGTAATAAATAAATAAAATAACCATTCTTTTTTTTTTAATAAGTTGGGGTATTTTTTGTTCTTTTTGACAATAATCTGACAACTTTTCGTCCTCCATCCCTCCCTCCTGCTCTTCAGTCTCTCCCCCTGATCATCTCCCTCACTCAGTCCGACTCCTCTCCTCTCCTCTCCCCCTCGCCAGATGCTGGTGGTGTTCAAATCCGCCCCCATCCTGAAGCGGGCCCTGAAGGTGAAGCAGGCCATGATGCAGCTCTACGTCCTCAAGCTCCTGAAGATCCAGACCAAGTACCTGGGGCGCCAGTGGAGGAAGAGCAACATGAAGACCATGTCGGCCATCTACCAGAAGGTCCGCCACCGGCTCAATGATGACTGGGCCTATGGCAACGGTGGGAACCAAACACAGTCCGCCATTTTACACCGTCAATTGAAAACTGGGCAATAATCCTAACTTTTTGCTCATTTACTGGGAGGAAAATAATTATAATAATTTCAACAGTAGATTACAGTAGATTAGATTGGTACTTTATTCATCCCCAGAGGGAAACTGCTGTGTTACAGCAGCTAATATCACAACTAATAGGCAAAGAATAATAATGATTAAGAAAAATTCTTCAGGCAGCAATGCACAGGGTCCAGGTTAGTCGCAGCAATTGCACCTATGTTAAAACAAGCCAAAAAACAGAAATAAAGTGTAAGAAACTTACTACTACACAACGTAAACTGGAAAACCCCCATTACCACAAAGAGTATGTTCACTTACTCAAACTCTTGCGACCATTTCAGAGCCTCAACGGGGGGTGTACGTTTTATAATACAGATAGAGACACTGATATATCGATTATAGATAGATTTACCAAGATAAAAGATCCGGGGACCACCGATACAAATTACAGTTTTCCGAGTTCCCGTGGAAGGCAGCATCACTTCCTACTGACACGAGTTACAGTTTTCCGAGTTCCCATGGAACACAGCATCACTTCCAGCTGTCTCTCGTCTGGACCCGATAAAAACTTGGGAGGGCTTTCTTAACTTTTCATTGTGTGGGCAGGAGCACACACCTTTTGTAAACACACAACTTTAGCGCGGAGGTCTGTGCAGCGCTTTGCTCATCGGTGCAGATCCTGCGCGGAGTTGCGAGTGCAACGTATGTGAAAGCCTCTTCCGAGTCATAATCTGCACATAATATACAAAAATTGGATGATGATGATGTCACAAAGCACTCCGCTCCACCACTTCTGGTCCCTCGGCTCCGCTACTTCCTCCAGAAAAACGTTTTTATTTCTAACTCCTCCTACCGATATAGTCCGATGTGGATCCAACTTGGCCCATAGCATGTGTGGACTGCCCCGAATACAATTGTTCATTCTTGTCCGAAGGTTCCACGGTTCCTGAGCACCAGGCACTTCAGCCGGAGAACGACTATAATAATAATAATAAAAAAAATCGGAGCAAAAACAATAGAGGATGAGAAACTGATGGTATGCAATGAATAAACAGTAATCCTAGTAATAAACAATGCACCAATAAACCAAAAATAAACAACATATCTAACTACACAGTGCAGCAGTACTCTCTCTCTCTCTCTCTCCACAGTACAACTTGATCTGTTTTTCAAACTGCAACGTTGATGAAAAGCCGTCACTTACTGTGTTATTGGAGCTGGGTGAAGAAACACAGCGACCAAAGGTCACTCTGTGAACTTGACATTTTGGGTTAATAAAGGTCTAGTGGTGTATTTTACACCATCCTTTATAGCCCATGGTGTGTGTGTGTGTGTGTGTGTGTGTGTGTGTGTGTGTGTGTGTGTGTGTGTGTGTGTGTCTGTGTGTGTGTGTGTGTGCGTGTGTGCGTGCGCGCGCGCTGGTGCAGGGACTGGAATGTGTTGCCACGGCAACAGAGCGAGGGGGACTCTCAGGGTCATGGTCCCTCGCGGGAGAGCAAACGATCTGTCGCTGAGTGCCGGGGAAAACAGAGATGGTGAAGGGGGGAAAAGAGATAAATGTGACGGAGGAGGGGAGGGGAAATTAATCCTAAGAGCTCGTTAGAGAGATGTTCTCGGGATGGTATGAATATTATTGGATTTATGGGATTTCATTTTCTTTTTCAAAAGCCACACCTTCCTCTACAATATTAATATTTTCACTTGACCCTCTTCTATTATTAAAAAAAAACACTCCTTACCCTCCCCCTTTATTGAATTAACACAAATAATAAAAACCGCAGTAGCGACCTTGAGTTTGAGGTGTTCAGTTTAAATGCATTATTATAATTAAATATAATTATATTCCGTTTTTTGAAGAAAATAAAATGAGATACAGGGTAATTGTTTTGCCTGCCGGAAACCCTTTCTTCACATTTATTTCTCCCGCACTCCTGCTGTGTTTTGTAACTTCAATAAGGAAATTACACGGGATTAAGAGGAGGAGCTTTTTAGTCGTGCTCCAATGTAAAGCAACATACAAGTTTAGTATAAGAAAAGACAACACTTCCTCAATTCTTTTATCCCAGGGCTCTGACACCCAAATGACCTGTCACCTGGGGGCCGCTGCTCAACTTGTCTTCTCCTTGTAGGGGCCACGTTGAACATCGAGGAGAAAAGCTGTCACACGCTATTACTTGTCTTTTTTCCCTTTGTTTTACACCACGCATTAGTATGTTTCCATGAATACATCTGTTAAAAATAGACACATAATCATAATCATAAAAAAAATGACAGTATACAAGAAAACCTGAAAAGAAAATGTCAATAAAGCTAAAAATGAACGATAAACAACAAAAAATAAAGCAGAAAATTAACCGAAAAATAAACAATAAAAAGTCTCTCACTCAGAAACAATGCGATAGAGACATTACCGTCAGTCATTTTGCTCCCTATCATTAAATCATCATTTACGGTGCATTACGGTCAATGAACTCCGTGCTCTCCTCCCTCCTCCTCCCTCCCAGACATCGACGCCCGGCCGTGGGACTTCCAGGCGGAGGAGTGCGCCCTGCGCGAGAGCATCGAGAGGTTCAACTCCCGCCGCTACGACAGGGGCCGCGGCGGCGAGTTTGCGCCGGTGGACAACTGCCTGCAGAGCGTGCTGGGCCAGCGCGTGGAGCTGCCCGACGACTTCCACTACAGCTACGAGATGTGGCTGGAGAGGGAGGTGTTCTCCCAGCCCATCCAGTGGGAGGGGCTCCTGCAGGGACCCTGAGGGGGCGCCGGCGGGGCGGAGGGACGGAGGGGTCAAATGTCCAGGGTGATCGAGGGATGAAGAAAGAGGGGGTGAGGGGGGTTGTCGATGGAGAGACATTGAAGTACAGTAGATGTGATGGAGGGATGGGAGGGTGTGGACGGTGGGGAATGAGGCTGAGAAACACACACACACATGCACGCACGCACGCACGCACACACACACACACACACACACACACACACGTGCACACGCACGCACACAGACACACACAGTCAACGCAACACAAACATGTGCCTATGACCACTGTGAACACCGCTGGGCGTCAGATGTTTCACCAAAAAAATCGTTGTCGTAACAGGAAAGGACTCTTTTTCGGTGACGCTGTCCCTCGTCCAACAATAAGATCACAGCTATGACATACATTTGGAAAAAAACAACAAAAAAAAAACCCAAACATCAGGGAGCGACGCATTTACGCGTCTCCTCTCGACGTAAAGTTGATTTATTTGTTATTTGTATCGACGTGTTTTATGAAGCTGTACATTTTAGGTTTTTTTTTATTTAATTATCTTATGAGTTTACGGTCTCATGTGTTCATGAAGGAATTGTAAGAAGTTGTGAGGCAGGATTTAGAAAGTTTTTCCTGATATCTTTTTTCTAAGTCAAATAAAAAGGCCTTATTTTAAATGAACCACTTAGTATTACCAGGGTAGTTCTGATAATCCAAATATGGGGGATAATCGCATTTTTCTCACAAAAAAACACCAAATAAGAAAATAAAAAAAACTTACCAATTGCAAGTGCATGAAACTCACTAGGCAGAAATGCCTTTATACTTATACGTTTATACATGTTATCGCTGTCCAAAACAAAAGCCCTACATTATTATTATATATTTTAGGATGATCTTGCAACTTTAAATAATTATCACAACAAATTCCAGACTCTTTCATAAGCAATTTATTGTTAAGCCCTTATTTGTGTACACACACACACACACAGTACTAAATGGGAGGATTCCCGCTTTGGAGGTGAACTCGTCGCCCCAACTCGTGCCACCGCCTTTCTGATCCTCACCGCTTCCCGGCTCCCGTTCCGCCCGGCAACAACAACAACGACGAAACAGCACAATATTAAAACTCCTGAGCTCCACGTGGCCTTGGCGAGCACTTCGCTGCCCCCCCGCTGGGAACAACAACGCAGTCGTCACACTTAATGGTGCTGTTTTTTTCCTAGGATGTCTTCACCCCACCCCCGAGCTACCTAACCCCAGGGGGGGGGGTCCTTCTTTCGGGACGTTTCTCCGGCAGACGCACAAGAAGCAGAAATTAAATAAGGATGGGTTTGGATAAGGATGGGCGCGTGTCTGCGGTTAAATCTGCTCGAAGTGACGACGCTCACACTTTTATATGTGAGACGTGTCCTTTCCATCCTTGGTGTTCTTGGTGTGCTTCCGACGATGAAGGATTTTGCCGGTAGCTGCGTCTCTCTCTTGCTCGCTCTCTCTCTCTCTCTCTCTTTCTCTCTGCAAGGCAATATCCTGGAAAATGTCGTATTTTTCTAGATTCTCAGGTTTTACGAAAGTTAAAATAATTTGTCAAAGGTTTAAAAAAAATAATAATAATGTCCTTGCTCTATGAGGGGGTGTTCTCGCTCACTACCTATATCAGTAAACTCACGTCTCGTCGTCACAATCTTTATTCAAAGGAAGCTCTCGTGTTGAAATGGAAGGTGTTTTGTGTTGAATTATTTTCACACGGTCACTGGACACAATATCTCGCGAGTTTGTGCTCAACATATAAAGGTACATTTCAGATGTGGAATTTCTTTTTAATTTTGTATCTTGTGCCAAAGTTGCGTGCTATGTTTTTTTTTTAATCCCTTTTCTGCCTTTATTTACTGCCTTTAATATATTTATGCCTTCATCCAAGGCCTTTCTTTCGAAACCACTGTTCTGCAATACCAAACCTTTCCAACATGAACCTTGAACAACCACAGGAAACACCACGTACCTTTGTGTTCCCGGTATCGTATTTTACCATCGTAGCGTAAGCATTGTATTAAACGGTCATCTTTGTGCTCATTTTTTTTTTTCAGGTTTCCACATCTATAAAAAAAAAATATATATATATATATGGTATATGTTTCATATGTTCAGGGGGTATGTGCAATTACTGACCATTAGAGGCATTACTTAGCATAATAACATGACACAATATCAGAGTTGCTTATTAAAAATGTTTGCGCTTATATTTATCGACTGATTCTTTTCTATCTCTCTTTCACGCACACGCGCACACACACACACACACGCAATGTTCCAGCGGTTAGTATGCTGCTGTTGTCGATGGAAATGTGGGCACGTGCGTTTAATCCTGTTTTTAAAGTTCATTTATTTTAATACTGACATTTTTTATACACCCCGAACAATTTAGTTATTATCACAGAAATCTTGCAAAATAATGACAAACTCACATTTATTTGAAAACAACCACATGTTAAAACACTGCCAGGTCCTTACTGACAAGTATATCAGATATAGAAAAACAAATGTCCAAAATGTCATTGTCACGCAGAATAACTCGAGTGCGGTGGGTACACGTTAAATGAGGCTGACAGAAACAGAGCAGAAGCTCCAGTGAAGCTGAAGGATTCACTTTGGGGCGAGTGACATGACTCATGTACAGCCAGTTCGGTTTTGGGAACGTTGTACCAGCAGCACTACACTGAAATACATGCAAGGACTGATTGGACTGCAGGCGAGATACGAGTCTGTGATTCAACATGTGGTGAACGCATTTCCCATAACCTCTGATACCAACCACCCTGTAGGATGTGTGAAGGTCACTGGTGAAGTATATGTCCATTTTTATTGATGACTCTTGGGTTTGTCGAGTGAAAAGTAGTTTTAACGTGCGGTACATAGCACATTTTTCATGACTGTTATGAATATGGAAAGAGTTATGTGACGAAAAAGCTGGTGAATTCTGAAAAAATGGTACCATTCGTGGAGGAATCTGGCAACTTTCAATTTTAAAATAAAGTCCTTTGCAAAAAAAGATTCAAAGAAATTTTGAAATTGTTAATTAAAAATGTCATATAATTGAAAAAAAAAATTATGAAAGAGAATTTGATGGAACTTTTATTGAACAAATATATGTATATAAAATAAGTTTTGTGTCACATGAACAGATTCTTATTTAAACGTTTGAAATTTGATTGCTGGTTAAAAGGTATTGTCGCCAGTTATTGCACTTTGAAATTGTTGTGTAACTTTGTAGACGGTCCCTTATATGCCATGAAAAGCTCGTCCAACTCGTAGTCCCGGCTCAAACACACATAATATACGCATATATGTGTGTGTGTGTGTGTGTGTGTGTGTTATGTTTCCTTCTTTACATTATACTGTAGTTGGAGGCCTGGTGCAACCGTGCCATGGAACTCTCCCGTCCAAACAAGTCCTTTTTTGGATGTGATGGTGCCTTTTCCTACGAGTCTGAAACAAAGACCAACACGCCGCTAGTTCTGCTGTTGTCCTAGATGACACTAGTACAGCTATAGCAGCCGATGTCCCTAAACCCATCCCCAGCTTTTGACACCAAAGAAGAACAATGTGCAAAATCAAAATCCAAATGTACACAAAATAAATGATTGTCAGATCTAAAAAGAGGGCAAAAGTATCTGGTATAAAGACAGGTTCCAGGTTCGAAAAGTTGACCATAGTTATATTGTTGTTTTTTTTTTTTGCCTTCTCCTTACTTATTTTTGCACAGCTGGCCTGTGTAGGTGGAGCCATCGGGGAAGGTGTAGGTCCCGGCGCCGTGGTACATGTTGTCTTTGAACTGTCCTTCATACACCGCTCCGGAGGGATGCTTCAAAGTCCCCTCGCTGTTCATCTGGGGGAACGGGGATTAACGAGGCGCATTGGAGAGCGTACAATAACCCAGAGCCTCTGGTTTGTACTGGAAAGTACTACTCACAACGATAGATCCTCATCCCGCAACCCTTCAGAGACACCAATTCTGATATTTGACCTCGCCATTACCTTATCATTGAGCCACCCTCCGGTATATACGATGCCATTGGTGAAGGTCTGCTTGCCGTGACCATTCCTCTTCACCACCCCCGCGTCAGACTCACACTCACCTTCTGCGAGAAAGGAAGAAAAACAAGAGAAACGTGGCGACTGGGAAACCTTAAATAATCTCCGCTCTTCTTTGGCATCACTTACCATATCTGTCGCCATTAGGGAAAATGTAGTCTACTTTCAAAGGCCCTGCCTCTGAAAACAAAGAATATATATTTGACATTATAACATATTGATTTAATATCTTCATGCATGACCACCTTTTACCTACATTACATACAAGGATACACACACACACACACACACACGCACGCACACACAAACAAACATACAAATTACATAACACATACATACAGTACAGTACATACATACATACATACATACATACATACATACATACATACAAACATACATTTATACATTATTAGACATTTTCATGTAAAGAAGGAAACATTACATTTATACAGTATATCTAAAAGTTTGGAGGTTTTGCGATGGCATATTAGGGACCGTCTACAAGGTTACACAACACAATTTTCAGAGTGCAATAACTGACTGTAATACCAATCAAATTTCTAATGTTTAAATATGAATCTGTAAAAGTAAGAAAGAAAGAAACAGTCTTTATTTATCACGCAACACACCACACTATAACACATGCTTGCACACACACACATGCTTTTGATGGTGGCCGGTGAAATGGATTCTCTGCTTTTGACCCATCCTGGCTTGTCCTTCCTCCGGGGGCACAGCCAGGAGCAGTGGGCAGCATACGTGGACGCGCCCGGGGACCAGGTGATAATTGTCCATCGCTGGTCAGACGATGATGGGTGCCCACTACAGTAAAACTACAAATACCCCGAAGTACACAAAGTACTTTATAACCAAGTCAAATTATGTAAGCGCTTGTTCTTAAATGTAAATACCATAAGGCTCTGAAACCTTTTTATTATTCTCAAGTACAGATACTTGAAAAATGTACTTAAGTACAGTAACTAAGTATTTTGTGCTTTTGTTACTTTCATGATACTATTTTTTTTTAATAATAATATTCAAAAAAGTAATTCATAGAGGATAGGCCGACTTCAACTTTGCCAAGTACAGTGGTGCCTCGACTTACGACTGCATCTACTTGCGTCTAATCCAAGATACGAGCAGCGATGGTCGCGAAAATTTGTTTCGACTTGCGACCGACTGCTCCAAGATACGAGCGTGGAAATTTGCAGTCGGCGGGCGACCTACATCGTGTGTGCACGTAGTTCGTGGCTTATCGATATTTTTTTCATATTTACTGTGTTTGTGCTGTGTATTTTGTTTATGTTCACCCTTCATGATGAGTCCTAAGAAGAAGGATGACGGGGAAAAGGAAAACGGCAACGACTCCCATTGAAACTAAGAAGGAAATCATAGAAAAATATGAGCGTGGTGTATATGGGGAAAAACTTCACATGCGACTGTTTGAACATACGACCGTTCTTATAGAGCGAATTACGGTGGTGAGTCGAGGTACCACTGTACCATATATTTATAATTCTTATAATTCCTTTTTTAATCCAAAACCCACAAAAACACCCTCTTCTCCCGTCTCCTGGAATCGTCACAACCACGGATATTACCTGAAATTCGTGACATATTGATTTACTCCCGCTGCCCCCTTCTCTCCTGGCTGCCGGTCCCTGTGAGAGCAGCTGCTTTGTGTTGAATTGGTCACAATACAGACAATACAAACAATCGTTGCCATGGTGACCGGTCTGTGGCGAAACTCATCCAAAAGTTGTTGTTTTTTGTAAACCCCCATACTAGCTAAGAACACATATTCTTAATTAAACTCTCAATATGTTGCCGAGATTTGTTTGTATTTTTATTTTTTATTTTTTTTATTTTTTGCAATATCGTTTTACACACAAAAAAACAAAAACAAAAACAAAAAAGAATAATGCTGCATTCGAGTCGTGTGGCAGAGTTGGGAAGGAACGCGCAGCAGTCTCGTCTGACGTCACCAACGTCTGTTGTCCCGGCTCAGTGGAAGTCAGACGCGTAAGAGCTTGGAAGTTGTGACGCTGTTTGGAAAGGAAGGTGCGTAGAAACAATGCACCGAGGAACAGTGAATTAACCACGAAGCACATACACAAAGAGAATGATACGAGACACTGGGGTCAACTGTTGTGCAATTGTTTAAAGTCTTCAAAGACTGGTTTGTTTTCTAATTGTAATCTAAATTGCACAAACAAGGTCAAAATAAAGAAACTAGAACAGTGGACGGTTAAAAAAAACCCCCCACAAAACGTATGTATATGTATGTGACGTATAATCTCTTGAACTTCAACTTGAAAACATAGGAATGTGATTACCATGTCATAACATTGCAAAATAAAATTCTACTAAGAATCATAAAATAAAAATAGAAAAAAGGTAAATAAATACATAAATGGGGATCAAGCCGTACATCTTTTAAAGTCAAATCGATTTAAATAATAATAATAACAATAATAATAATAATAATAATAATAATAATAATAATAATAATAATAATAATAATAATACAATTAAGAAGAATTGCTTGAAATAGATAAAAGAATGATTTATAAAATACTGTAAATCTATAGTACACATATTTTCCTATATATGTATACTATGGAATATAAATATTATATATATACTTTTCAATTGTTGATAGAACTTCTGCCTCCTATCGTATCTAAACTTCGACCGTAATCTCCACTCGAACGCAGCACAAGAGCGACAAATCTTTAACGGAAGTGAAACCTTTGACCTCGGTTTACCCACCAATCGGATAAGAGCAGGCTGCCGGCGAGCGCTCTCGTCAGCCGCACGGTGCCAGACTGGCTCTCACCTAAGAGTACGTCAAGTCTGGAACGCAAGCCGCGAAACATGCCTTCTGCGGTGCCGCTGCGTGTACCCTGTAAGCTGCGTGAGCCCGTTGCCCATTCGTTCAAGTGAAATCGCGGGGAAAGCAGAGTTTAAGGCAAGTTTAAATGGCCTTTGTTGTGTCATGTGCTATAGCTAACTAGCCGAGTGAGTTCAAGTTTGTGTCGGTCAAAAAGCTGTGTTTTTACGACCGACTCTAATAGTCATTACGTCACACAGTGACGCTTTCCGACAAATCGGAAATTATGGATAGATACTTTGTTAATCTCTGGAGGGAGACAGCGCTGTTTAGCAGCTCACATCCAGACAATAGGCAATTATTATAAAGTAATAGGAACAAAAATATGGGGGAAAAAAACAATCAATGACCAACCTACAAATGAACTAACAATAGAAATACAATTTGGCAGTGTGCAAGATACCTAAATGTTCACAAAACGATTTTGCAATAAACAGTCAATCTAAAAGTGGTTAATGACACATCAAATAAAAACTGTGCATATACGTGTGTGCCAGGGTGGAAAACAGAATGGTTATAACATGTAACGTATACAGTATTATGAAAGATGGGTCTTTTAACATCCCTGGCTCAGGTCATATTGCGAAAGGGGGGAAAAAAAGCCTCTGCTAAATGACCTAATGAACCGAAAGCATCGTCCTGTCTAGCGGGCAGCGAGTTGTTCACACGCATGTCCAGTTTATTGCATAATTATAGCCCAATGACGCTGTGTGTCAGCAGCCGTCACATCTCTAGTGACCGTCCTGATGTCAGGATTATGTGCGATCCGCAGTACTTCAGTCTAACACTGCAGGACATGTACAGTAGCTGCTTTTCTTCCTTGACGGCCGTGGATCCTTGCAACGTCCTAATTCTGTCTATTGTAATTTTTTAAGAAATGCATCTTGCTTTCTATGTATTCTACAGATTGTTTGCAGCTGTAAATGGAAACTGATTGAACATAAACGTGAGTAGATTGGTTTGTCGTTCTTACCTTATTCCATGGTGTAGGTGGCACCGGCTTCGCTGTTTATTATTTGTGATGTCATCTTGAATTTATCGCAGGCAAACAAAACATGAGTGCACGGAGAAGAGGTGGGAAGCCTAATCGAGGAGGCGGGAGATTTAACAAGCCAAGAGGTGGTGGCGGCGGCGGCGGCGGCGGCGGTGGCGGCAGCAGCGGTGGTGGCGGCAAGAAGGGAGCAAGTGGCGGTTGGGATGACGGCGATGATTTCAGCCTTGATTTTGGACCAGCCCGCTCCAACAGGTTTGCAATGATAATGACAGATGAGATGGTCTATTTTCTCTGCCTTTTTGTATAATTGAGCCCAACCCACCCTGAATCCCCCATTGATTTGCTTGCTTTCTTCTCTTCTCTTCTCTTCTCTTCTCTTCTCTTCTCTTCTCTGTGTCTTCACTCCGTATTCTGCCAGACCCGCGTCGGGCCGAGGCGGTGGCAGCCGTGGTGCTAGGGGTGGCAGTAGAGGAGGGGGAGGTAGAGCTGGTGGGAGAGGCAGTGTGAGAGGCAGTGCGAGAGGAAGAGGGAATGAGAGGGGGAGGGGGAGGGGCAGAGGTCTCCCGCGGTCCTTGGTGGCGGACAGACCGCGCCCCAGGACAGACGATGACCGGCCCCGCCCCAGGCAAGAGACGATGAACACCATGCCCTTGCAAAAGATCTTCATGACCAATGAGAACCAGGAGCAAGTGAAGGAGCTGCTGAGGGAGCTGCAGACACAGGACTTTGATGAGGCTTATGAGTGAGTACATTTTCAACAGTTTGATGTACATCCATGCATATGATTACATTTGGATATTGGTAGATTGAGACCCCTTTTAGACCCAAATTGACCAAAATGCCACTTCATATGGACCAGATTCCTCTTTCAGGGGTCTATTTACTTTTCTGGTTGGTCATGCTCTTTTGGGCTAATATGAACCAATCCACTGTGAGTTACCAAATCAAGATGATCCTTGTATTCAAAATATTCGGTGCGGTACAAATTTGGGAGTGACATTGAATTTCACGTTGAGGCCAGATTTTAATTTATTGTTTGTATAAAAAAAAAAATCTGAAATTATACTGGAAGCTGGATTTAAGTGCTATAAAAGGCTCAAATGCTAATGCTTAAATAGATGATCCTGTTAGTCAAAATGCATTGTTTTTGTCGCCGGTGTCACATTGAGTATGACATCATTCCCACCCTCTCTTTGACAGTGACTCTGGTTCAGATTATTTGGGAGAGGAGGAGGAAGAAGAAAGAGTAGACGAATATGATGAGTTAGACCACCGTGACGAAGGCCAGTTTTGGACCACATATGATGAGCCTGCGGAAAGAGCCGAAAGCCCTGCGTGCGAGCTGGAGTCAGAGGAGGAGCGCCCCACCCCGGAACCGATCATTTCCTTATTTGCCATTGGCAAACTTAGCAGGTAACCTATACACACAGCCCACTTTGGGTTTTGGTGATTTGCAGTCTTTTATAGTCCGGACCAATGTTTTTGTTTGTTTGTTTGTTTTTTCTGCTATGGACTTAGGATGAATTTAGTATTTTCTCCTTTATCCGCTTCTTTCATTGCAGATACGGCTTTGACCGAGAGCGTAGCAGACAAGCACTAGAATGCGGCGGTGGGAATTTTGGTGCCACGCTGGAACAGCTCCTCCACCAGGTCTTTTCCGAACGCTTCGGCCATAAAGCTCTTTCACCAGATGGTGTTCAGGGGGTCTCCATGGACGAGTGCCTGAACCAGAGACAAGAGGAGGTCCTTGCCCTGGCCGCAATTTACGGCGAGCGCTTCAATGAGCTCATCTCAAACGCTGTGTGGACGGTGACCCTGGACCTCTCCTTCCTCTTGAACAGGACTGCTAAGAACAACAGGGGCGACGGGAGTCGTCGCGGCACCGACAATGGTTCTGTGCATATTCGAGATGTCTGCCGGTTTTATTTGAAGGGTCAGGGCTGCAGGTTTGGGAATAAATGTAAGTTTAAGCACCAGATGCCCACTAAAGGTAGAGCTGAGGCTGGATCCCCAGACCCGACAGACCCCAGCCAGCCCGGCTTCAGCAGCTATTCCCCCCCGGAGTACCAGCTAGAGGTGCGATTTCCAAAGGGGAACCGCTACCCCTTCCAAGCTCCGATTGTGGCCTTCAGCACCAACGATGAGGCGGTTAGTGCAGCCGCAAGGCTCAGTGTCACCGAGAGGCTTTTCGGAGAAGCATTGGCCGCAGCCAAGATGGGAGAACCAGTCATCTATACCCTGATCACCTGCTGTGAGGACGAAGCCACCATGACTGAGCTGTTGGATGTTGACCATCATAAATACAGCACACCGCCCCCTGTGGTGGCAGTAGCTGCTCCCCCATGTCTTAATGTGGCAAAGAGTCAAAGTGCCAGGAGCAACATGTCATCCCAGGAGAGCAAGGGGAACAGCACCCAAACCAGCAGCAGCAGAACCACTCAACAGAACAACCGCACAAATGGCCAGAGATGGACAGACGGTGAGAGAACAATTCTTATCAGTGTTTTTCAAAGTCTGGGTCATGACCCACAGGCAGGTGATTTGAATTGTCACCAAATCAAATGGCAGAATTTCTTCCTTAGTCTTTCGTAATTATGTCTCTAACCAATGTAAACCACATTGTCTGCTTAAATCAAATGCCACCATAGTCACAAATGAATTCAAATATTTAATTTCTGTATTAGACTGATTTTTGTAATGCAAGTCAGAAGGCATACTGAAAAGTCGCAATTCTCATTTATTTATAAATATATATATAGATAGATAGATAGATAGCAATCGAATCGTGAGCCATCTTATCAATATCAGATTGACTCAAATCATGAGCTTTTCTGTTAAAATTGAATCATGAGATCATGCCCAAAAACTAACCCCAGAATATTTTTTGATTCATGCACAAATTTGCTCTGCTCGCAGGTTATAGCTAAGGCTGTTTTTTAATTGGATTTAGATGGTTTGTTCTTTTTAGGATCCTCAGGAGGAAAGTTTGAAAAACAATATTTCTTTCAACACCTTTCAAAACTGCATGTATCTGCCTCTACCGGTGTCTCTGTAGTAAAAGACATGGCAGAAAATGAGGAACGCGAAGAGGAGGAGGAGGACGATGGTGACGGGGTCGTGCCTGTGGAGAGCGAGAGCTACGTGAATCTGAGGAAGAAGGCGGTGAAGAGGCACGAGTACAACATAGACAATCTGTCACAGGAAAACGGCAAACTGTGCAGAGAGTTCAGGAGGAAAGTGGTGAGAGAGTGCGGCTGCGAAGTGCCATCAAAAACATGCTGTTGTTCGCCTTTGAAAGTAGAGTGGGGCGTAAAATGGTCCATCTTGAGTTCCATCTTGAGTTTTCCAGAGATTTAGCAATTGAACGATCTTAGTATAATCTTATAATGGTGTAATACACATGTTACCTATTGCATTAGGGCCATTTATTGACATTAAGCATTTGAACATAAAAATTCAATTTTTCACCTTTTTCACATTTCTAACATTAGTTAGAACATTAATTACATTAATATTCCTTTGACATTGGATGGTAACGTGGTTGTGGGATCTGTTTTACAAAAATATTTTGATCTACTCAAATTATTGCGATCAGGTGTTAATAATATAATAGAAATGTAATGTAATAAGTGTGACAGCTCCAGTCTTGCACACCTTGCTGAACAGCAAATATACTACAGGGCTCTAGACTGCGACCAGTTTGGACACAACAAACCCTGTACCACTATGGCACCGTTCCTATACCATCGGTATCTACCGAACCGAATCCCAACGCAGATTTTGATGCGTCATTTCGGTGCCATGCCTGAGCTGCCGACTGTTCCGAAACCTCACACGCGTTTAGTTCATAAGTTAATTAATTTTAAATACAATTTGTGGCGGGTTGGCCACGGAGAGGAGCAGACTGGACGAGGCAAATAGTCAGAGAGGTTAAATTAGCGCCTGCTGGTGTGAATGTTAATGAAGAAAGCAAAGGCTCATGGGTCAAACGGGTAACATAATATATAAACAGTCCAATGCCTCCTCTGTGTCTCGGTGGCTTTCTCTCTCTCCGCCGAGGACCCGTCTCGGGACTCCTGCATGTACCGCCTCACTGAAAGAAAACACACATTAAAGAAAACTTCCTGCCCCGAGTCAAGCCAATCAGCACCGCTGGGGCGCTGATTTTCCTGACTCAGAGTAGGTGTGCTGCCGTAGGGAGAAGCCTGCGCCTGCATTTGCAGGCTGTGGCTTACCCACGCCTCTCTGTCTGCCACAGAATTCTTTGTAGAACATCCTACATCTTGCACATTATGCTCGTCCTCCCCGTGTCCTCTGCTGTGTGTGAAAGGGGATTTTCAGCAAAGAAGAGGATTAAAAATGACGTCGGAAGGTCACAGTTTTGCACAGTGGAGGACCTTATTCAAATAAGTCTTGAGGGAACTAGCTTGGAGGAGTTTGATTCCAAGGAGGCTGTACAGATGTGGTTCAGTCGGGGTTAAAATGCTAGAAAGCCCAACTACAAGGGTTTGCCTTCAGAGGTGCATAGCCCTAGTAGCTCTCAGGGGGATGTGAAGGGAGAGGCATATACAGTAAGAGGGAGTTCCTTGTTTTGTTGTGGTTGTTAATCACCGTAATGTACTGACCACATACCTTATTTTTACGTTTGTTAATTAATTAATTAATTATTAAAACACTAGTTAAGTTAGCCTGGAGCCCCGTACTGTTTAAATCAAAAAGACTTCTGTTTTTTTGAGGGGTTTTTTGGTGTCTGATGTCTCTTTAACTTGTTAATGTGTGTCTGAATTGGGTTTTATGTTTAACTATTCGAATGCTTTTTCACGTCTGGTTCTCCCAGTCATCGCGGCGTTACAGTTCCATGCTCCAGCAAAGACAGAAGCTGCCCGCCTGGCAGGAGAGGGACAACATCCTGGACCTGTTGGACGGATGTCAAGTGCTGGTGGTTAGTGGAATGACTGGGTGAGTAAATTGGTGGGGCGCCGTAGTTATTTAAAGGTACTTTATCCAAAAATATGAAGTTATGAATGTTCCATTAAAAATGGCCCTTGAAGGAACCTTTCCTGTGTTTTACTCAATGAAATATTCAAATTAAAAATGTTGAATTATGATTATTGCAGAGAAGTAAAGAAGGGGTGTTATTTTCACACCAGCATCCAGAAAGTCCATCCGCATTACCGTTCCTTTCTCACCCTTTTAGAATAGTTTTTCAACAGTTTTCAGTTTTCTGTGTATCACTTCTCTGTAGGTGTGGTAAAACCACCCAGATCCCGCAGTTCATTCTGGATGAGTCTCTGAGGGGTCCCGCTGAACAGGTGGCAAACATAATCTGTACCCAGCCCCGCCGCATCTCTGCCATCTCCGTGGCCCAGAGGGTGGCGCAGGAACGGGCAGAAAGCCTGGGCAACTCTGTGGGCTACCAGATCCGCCTGGAAACTGTCAGGGTGAGGCCACCTTCAATCAAGCTCACAGTCATTGCACACACACACCCCAGCTGTGCGACGAGCTGCTAAGATATTACCAGAGATGGTTTTTATGCTCCTGGACTGTGGACAGTTTTGAAAAATGTTGTATTATTGAAATTCTGAATGGACTAGTGTAGCTAAAGCAATTTCTAGGGGTGTATTGTAGGCTTGGGCGATCGTTCAAAATTCCAATTGCCGATCGCTGGGGGGGCAAAGTTTGGCGATATATACCATTTTATCGGACGTGCACGCACATAGAACATGATTTAATGTTGCAAATGCGGTCTCCCTGCTCCAGAAGTGCAGGATTCATTATTTAAAAGTAAAGTATTTACACAAAAGCATCTAGTTTTTCCTAAATTAAGTCCCATAGCAACAGGGAGATGTGCGTCTCCACTGTCGGGGGGCACATGGACCCCACATGGACCCCACATGGACCCCACATGGACCCCACATGGACCCCCCAGCTCCAGGACCCATGTCGGGTCCATGTGCCCTCCTTAAAAAAAAAAATAAATCAATAAAATATTTGAGCACCTGGCCCTTTTTAAGTCTCTGTACGGGACTGTAGAGCAGGGCATTGAGATCCGATCACAAGTAGTAACTCAACAGCTCTGAGCAGAGAGGGGGTGAGCATCCAGTTTCAGAACATGGTGAACAGCACTTACACAGTTTCAATGCTCAGATTTTTCCTGGCCGATTTATTAAAAAAAAAAAAGTGTGTGTGTGTGTGTGTGTGTGTGTGTGTGTGTGTGTGTGTGTGTGTGTGTGTGTGTGTGTGTGTGTGTGTGTGTGTGTGTGTGTGTGTGTGTGTGTGTGTGTGTGTGTGTGTGTGTGTGTGTCTTTTTTTTTTTTTGTCATCAATATCAAATCGCGATCAGTGGAGTCGATAGACGATTTAATCGTAAATCTCCCCAAGCCTAGTGTATGTACACTGTATGTTGTACATGTGTTTGTCACTTATGTCTATATTTATGAAATCTCCTGTGTTTTATTTATTTTATTTTTTTTGGACCATCATCTTTCCTGCCATCTCTTTTCTTTTTCTTTTTCTTCCTCTGCCAGTCATCATCCACCAGACTTCTGTACTGCACCACAGGTGTGTTGCTGAGGAGGCTGGAGGGCGAGGCCGACCTCACAGGCATCACGCATGTTATTGTAGATGAGGTACACGAGCGCACGGAAGAAAGGTAAGATATATTGCATATTCGGCCCTGTGCCCTTAACTGTATATTAAGTAGCTGTGCTTTATCGATGTTTTTGGAGGGGGCATTGCGGACCAGAAGAGGGCAATTAATCTGAGTGTTCTTTTTCTTTTTCCCCCATGTCTTTGACTGGAGCTGTATTTGCCTTTCATACTCTGACATGAAGTATAATCTATTGCCTTATGTCATATACTGTATTTTGTTGTCAAATGATATGTAAAGCTGTTATAATTAGAGATGGGTCCGATCCAATATTGGTATTGCTGATTCTGACGCCACTCACTCATCGGATATCGGGCTGACGTCGCCGATCCAAATTCCATTCCATAGCTTGCGCTGTACCTTAAACCCCCCATTTTATTTTGCTCATTTAATGGTCTGCCTCCTCAAGAATTGAACTCTGCAAATAATTAACCTGTAAAGCGCAATTCGCGAATAGAAACCGGCAGTTGGTGCCGGGGAAACTGTCACTGATTGAAGCAGCCATTCAGCTGTCTTGGTCCTCAAAATAAGATGTTGTGTTTCTGAGGTATATAATATGTGCTGCCATAAAGAGCTACTGGGAGTTGTAGTTCTATTCGTGCAGCCCAAACCCCATTCGTCTAGTACTCCTAAAATGCTAACCGGCTAACATCGACTAACAGAACAAAGTTTTGCAATGTTACGTCACAAAGCATTTCCTAACAATGTCAAAAGAGCTCCCTATCAATATTAAGTTGACTTTTCATTGTCTGTGGCATAAAAGTGCTACCAGTTTGAGCTTTACTATATGTGGTTGAGATTATAATTAACATCTTCCTTTTCAGTGACTTCTTGCTATTGGTGCTGAAGGACCTGATGGTGAACAGACCGGACCTAAAGATCATTCTGATGAGCGCCACGCTCAACGCCAACCTCTTCTCAGAGTACTTCTACAACTGCAACACCATCCACATACCAGGTATTTAGGCACCGTGTACGCTGCCGCTCAACATGCAGCACGCCGCCACATTTCATCTTACAGCGTCCTCTTCCTGAAACTCCTCTAGGACGCACGTTTCCTGTGGATCAGTTCTTCCTCGAGGATGCCATCGGCAAAACCCGGTTGGTAAATCAATCGTTTAATTTGGTCAAGGCCTTTTGATCCTGTGTTGCGCTGATTGCTGTGTTCTTGCAGCGCCGGCGTTGAGCTAAGTCCGAGTTCCTCTCTCACTCCCTGCCCAGCTATGTGATCGAGGATGGCAGCCCTTTCATGCGCTCCGGCAAACAGAATTCCTCCTCGTCCGCGAGTGGCCGAGCCAGCAAAGGGGCGCCGAGAGGCGTGGTCGACGACCTGGGAGACGACATGTGGAACTTCATGTCCTTCTCCAGAAAGGACTTTGTCAAAGACTCCATCCCTGACCAGCAGCTCGGCTTGCAGGAGCTCACAATCAGATTCAAAGGTCACATGACGCTACTCAGTCACATGCAATTTAATGTTTTGTATTATTTACGATTTGCCTGTATTTTTTCACTTAATTTATAACATTTACTTAATTACCGGTGTGTGTGTGTGTGTGTGTATATATGAACTATATTTACTCAAAGCTGTTGAAGATATTCAAAACATCTTACCATTTTGATGCCTTCAACCGATTTCGTCTTGGAAAATCACAGCCTTTATCCGCACGCTAAAGGCTTCAAACGTCCACTTGGTGGCGTGGTGTGTCTGCTTTGGGAAGGTTGTGGTCTTGCCTCAATGTGGAGCACGCGCATTTATTTGGTTTTCCCAACATCTGCTGATTTAAATCGAAAAGGAGGCTGGGGACTGCTCCGTGAGCGAAAGCTGAATCACGAATGTAGATTATCAGTGTGAATAGTCAAATTTCATTCGTGCCTGCTAGTTGGTTTCTATTCTTCATTGTTTTCATATCCCCAAACAGCGTATCGGTTAAACATTGAGCAACTGTGTCCTTGCCTTCCGCAGTCACTGAGGTGATATGAGCGCCCATTCCTTTACTTTCTTAACCCCTTACTGGCCCTGTTACTGGCTATATGCATCTGTGTAATGGGACGTTTATCTGGTCCTAATGGATATATTGAAGGCACCAGCATTGGATGTAATGACACCCTCAACCCAGCTGTAACTCACTAATAAGCATTCATATCTGTGTTCCGGCAGACACCCCAAAGTCTGTGCTGAAGACCCTCTCTGCCATGGATCTGGACAAGATCAACATGGACCTGGTGGAGAATCTGCTCGAGTGGATCGTGGAGGGTGACCACAAATACCCTTCAGGTTAGAATTTGGCTTTGTGTGTGTGTGTCTGTGGTGCCATTAAAGTGTTTTAAGATGGTGCCCATTAGCTGGCGCCAGGAGGTGAGAGTGCAGCGTCGAGCATCTGGTTAATGTCTCCCAGGCGCCGTGCTGGTGTTCATGCCGGGCCTAGCAGAGATCAAGATGCTCTACGAGCAGCTGCAGTCCAACAGGATGTTCAACAACAGGAACAGATCAAGGTTTGGGATTAAAGACTCTGTTTTACATCCATTTCCCCGTGGGTGAAATTACTAAGTTAGCCATTATCATAAAGAATAAACTAGGATGTTGGTAAATCTTTCTGCCACTCCCTTAAAGTCCTCTTTTGCTCTTAAATTGATTAATCAAAAAATGTCTGTGGCCAACATTTGACCACAAGTAACAGGGTGAGATGCATTCTCAGCACGTTTATTTTAACGATCAAAGGAGCAGCACGTACGGTGCTGCAAGTGGTCCATAAGTTCCTATCTACTGGTTTATCACAGTGCTTATGCATTTTTTTATAAAAAACATACATAGATATATGTATATAGATAGCCCAGCCCCCCAGGTTGAAAATCGCTGCTCTGCCGGAAGAGGCTTTTGGGAAAGAATCCCTTTGTGGCTCTCGGCCCTAACATATTCCATGGGGATGTTTTTATCTCCCGGTCAGGTGTGTGGTGTACCCTCTCCACTCCTCCCTGTCCAATGAGGATCAGCAGGCCGTCTTCAACAGGCCACCAGAGGGCGTCACGAAGATCATCATCTCCACAAACATCGCCGAGACCTCCGTAACCATTGATGACGTGGTGTACGTCATCGACTCTGGCAAGATGAAGGAGAAAAGGTGACCTTATGCGTAACGTTGCCGTTTTCCCTGTGCGGCTGAATAGCTCCTATGGCCTTTTCCTTGCTGTAATAAGCCCGAGGACTTTTCTCTTCAATACCTGTCTGCAACCTTGAGAATGTACTCGCTACGTAACAACTTTTTTCTTTTTTTTTTTTCTTTTTTTTTTTTACATCAGACTTTTGAGGGTTCACTTTCGCTTTATTAAACAATGTAAGTAATAACGCAGGGAAATATGTAAAGTTTGATCACACACATGCAGAAAATGTGAGTCAGAGTTGTCATGACATCGTTAGATTCCATACTCATTGGTTTCCACCCAAATTTTAGGGTGGAATTTTAAGCCAGTGTTGGATGTTACAATAAAATATGAATTAGGTGCATTTCTAGCATTGGGGTTGAGGCAAATTGTCTCCCGGAATTTGTATGTTCCAATGACGACAAATGCCTCCTCCGCATAAGGTATTGTAATGCTGTTATAGGCTATACCGTAGGCTGTTATTCTATGATAGTGGCATAAAATGACAGTGACCAAAAAAGACGAATGTGGAAAATATGTTAACCGTAGAGCTTGTTTGGTCCGACTGGCCGCCCTTAGGTACGATGCGTCCAAGAGCATGGAGAGCCTGGAGGATTCGTGGGTGTCCCGTGCCAACGCGCTGCAGAGGAAGGGGCGAGCGGGTCGCGTGGCCTCGGGCGTCTGCTTCCACCTCTTCACCAGCCACTGCTTCCAACACCAGCTGGCTGAGCAGCAGCTGCCGGAGATCCAGAGGGTTCCCCTGGAGCAGCTCTGTCTCCGGTATGTCTCTCTAGCTTTATTTAACTCTATGAATAAGTGTTATTTAAGTTGTGCAGAGCATTTTGTGGTTTGTGTTTAGGATTGGAGCAGATACGATCACAAATAAGACTAAAATGTTATTTAGATCCTTAAAAGGTATTAAAAGGTTTTTAACATTAATGGCTTAATATCGCATTTATATGAAAATGATGATGAATACCTGTTGGTAGATTAGTCCAGCTCACTTTATATTTGCCTTCAAACTTACCTGTAGAGAGAAATCCAAAAAATCCTTGCACATCTGAAATTCTGTCTGAAGTTCTCTGGGGGGGATAAAATAAAATAAAATAGAATATTTTTCTACATATTTCTATCGTCTACCACATATAAAATGCTTAGCTTTATACATAACTGCAATACTTTATGGAATAAAATAGATGAGATGTGTCCAGAAATTAAAATGTGTATATAAAGTGTTACATCTAACTCCAATGCCTGCATACACGCTGCTGTGTACAAATCAACTTGAAATACTTTCTGAAGTGAACCCTTCTGTCCGCGCTCGCTCCCAGCATTAAGATTCTGGACCTGTTCGCCGAGCGGACCCTGGAGTCGGTCTTCTCTCGGCTCATCGAGCCCCCGACCACAGAGAGCCTGGAGGCGGCCAAGCAGCGCCTGCAGGACCTGGGGGCGCTGACGGCGGACGAGAAGCTGACGCCGCTGGGCTACCACCTGGCCTGCCTGCCCGTGGACGTGCGCATCGGGAAGCTGATGCTGTTCGGCGCCATCTTCCGCTGCCTGGACCCGGCGCTCACCATCGCAGCCAGCCTGGCCTTCAAGTCGCCCTTCGTAAGGCAGCTGCTCGTGAACCTCATCAAAGACATTGCTGAATTGGAAAAAAATATATATCACAGTAAAAGAAAATATAGACAGAAGAAATACTTTTCCCCTTTTGTTCCAAAACTAAATGTACTAAATTCCACAACAACCAAAGGCCATTTTAACCCCAGAACCTTGGGGTCAGGGATTAAAACTGCTCACACTGGTATGCAGTGTTTTCACAGTATAACCCGTATTTCAAAGATATTTAACACATGCCCAGTGAGAGTGGAATAACAGTGGAAGCCATACTGTGCCACTTGTAGGCCAGGCGACGTATCGATATTGTGATTAAAAAAAAATAAATACCATGTGGGATTTTGGTTATGGTGATATGGTTAATGTTGTCTTCAGGGCCACATTACAGTAAAGTAATGTCATTTTCTCAGCTTCATACACTGTTCTAGCTATTATCGACTAGCTAATCATCGTAATTTTTTGTATTTTTTAGAACTCATTGTGCATAATCCCAGGGTGCCTTGCAAAGACATTTCACTGCATATATGTATGAACGTATGTATATGTATGTGACATAAACCTCTTGAATCTTAACATTGATATTAATTAATTGTGTAAATATATTATGAAAGCACCCATGGCCATTCCCCCAAAAAATCATCAAATGATCAATAATGAATTCTCATCATTGCCACAATATTTGATGCATTTCACTGTCTTTTCTCAAGGTTTCTCCTTGGGACAAGCGAGAGGAGGCCAATGAGAAGAAGCTGGGCTTCGCTCTGGCCAGCAGCGACCACCTGGCTCTGTTACAGGCGTATAAGGTGTGGACGCTGGCAACCATGAACAAACTGTTGAATTCTAATAAAAAAAAAAAAAAAAGAGAGAAATAAGTTGATTTACCGACTCGATATTGAAATGGTGCGACGTTCTAACGTAATTGGTTATTCCTCCTTTGGCAGGGATGGTGCAGCGCTGCGAAGAACGGCAACCAGGCGGGCTGGCAGTACTGCAGGGAGAACTTCCTGTCTGGACGTGGATTACAGGTCCAACATCACTATTTCAATTCCATCCCTGTGTGTCCCAATACTGAGATAGCGGCGGTCTAGGTCTGTCCTGATCGTCTTAGCTCAACGCAAGGGAGGGAAGCAACCAGCCTGGCTCTTGTGAAATTAAGTGAACGCACCTTCTGGCATCTCAAGAGTGGAGTTATTTAAGCAACAAATTAAAAAAAAAAATGGGACTCATGACCATTTATCCATCTCATGCAGATGGATAAATGGCAAGAAGATATGAGAGTATCCACTTAAGCTGGAGTGTTGAAGGTAAAATCTTTTTTGCGGCTGAATATTATCGGGACGCTTCTCCCGCAGGAGATTTCCAGTCTGAAGAGGCAGTTTGCCGAGCTGCTGTCTGACATCGGCTTCGTCAAGGAGGGGCTGAGGGCCAGGACCATCGAGCGCATGTCCACCAAAGGCACCGACGGCGTGCTGGAGGCGACGGGACACGAGGTGAGGACACGGGCTGGGGTTTCAGCGGAAATGTCTTGATGCAGCACTGATTAATATTAAAGTATTCCTTCGTATTAATATTTATTCCGATTGTAAAAATATTAATATATGCTGTACACATGTACATCATGTAGTGTACGTGCAGTCAGGTGAGTCTTTCTTCTCTACGCAGGCAAACCTCAATTCTGACAACATCCGATTGATGTCGGCCATGTTGTGTGCGGCCCTCTATCCTAATGTTGTCCAGGTGAGTGTTGCGACCTCCGGTATTGGGAAACGGGCTTTCCAAGGGTGCGCTTCGTCGCATTTCCACGCCTCCACCTCCTTTTTGTGTCTCCCTCCGCCAGGTGCGCTCTCCGCAGGGGAAGTACAAGTTGACGAGCAAGGGGGCGGTGAAGATGCAGCCCAAAGCGGACGAGCTGCGCTTCATGACCAAGGACGACGGGGCCGTCCATGTGCACCCGTCCTCCGTCAACTACACGGTGAGATGCGTGCGCGCACACACACACACACACACACACACACACACACACACACACACACACACACACGGGTGCGTTTGTGAACAGTAATGGAGCCTCCCTGGTGTCCCGCGGCGTTCAGGTGCGTCACTACGACAGTCCGTACCTGGTGTACCACGAGAAGGTGAAGACGAGCCGCATCTTCATCAGGGACTGCAGCATGGTATCCGTCTACCCGCTGGTGCTGTTCGGCGGCGGCCAGGTCAACGTGGAGCTGCACAAGGGGGAGTTCGTCATCTCACTGGACGATGGGTGGATACGCTTTGCCGCCGCCTCACACCAGGTCTGTGGGAGGAATTATTATTATTTATTTTTTTTCCTCAATTTGCTCCTGACTGGGGGGGGCATTGTTAAGATGAAAGTGAATCATTGACAGCAGCGATTCTCAACCTGAGGTGCTAGGCTCCCACAGGGGACACGGTTTATGATGGTCAAATAATGGTTCAGAAATCGACCCGATTATCGGCTCAAATAGAGATTTTACCCAAAATCCATGACTGTACTTGAACATTCTAATGTATTGGATGCCCAGGGGGTATCATGCTGGTAACAGGGGTTTCATGCTTCCAAATGAACATATTGGCTTTCAGCTGTATAACTGAAGATCATATAAAAAAATTTGGTTAATCGGCTTTGAACAAATGTGAAGACAACGCACAACGAAAGACGAGACATAATGCTGCTCAGTTGTTTGAATTATTAGCCCTCAGCTTATATCGAGTTTATTTATACAGCCCTTAATCACAGCAGTTTCAAAGGGCTTCATATTTTAAATAGAAATCAACAGTCTTAACCTCCACCCAACCAGGAAAAACGGTGTGTGTGTGTGTGTGTGTGTGTGTGTGTGTGTGTGTGTGTGTGTGTGTGTGTGTGTGTGTGTGTGTGTGTGTGTGTGTGTGTGTGTGTGTGTGTGTGTGTGTGTGTGTGTGTGTGTGTGTGTGTGTGTGTGTGTGTGTGCTCTCCCTCCAGGTAGCGGAGCTGGTGAAGGAGCTGCGCTGGGAGCTGGACCAGCTGCTGGAGGACAAGATCAGGAGCCCCAGCATGGACCTGTGCACCTGCCCCCGCGGCTCCCGGATCATCCACATGATCGTGCGCCTCATCTCCACACAGTAGAGCCGCTGTAGCCGATTCTCACGCCTTCACCGGGGATGTGGTGCGAAGGATCGGCTCGCTGTTTTTCCGACCCAGGCCCTATTAAAGACAGTAGGAAGCAGTGCAACTTCCTGTTTATAGGCTCTTGGGTTAACACGGAAGTGGCAAAGAGTCAATAAAACCTTATAAAATGCATTGTTTGCAACCATTTTTTTTTTTTTTTGGTTTAAAATATTAAGAATGACAATATTGTGTACTTCCTGTTTTCGGCAAGGCAATTAACTTTTTTTGGGGGGGGGTGGGGGCTTCAATGTTTGCCCTGTTGGACTGCATTTTTAAGCACAGTGAGAGGCATTACCAAAGTGGTAAGTTACAAACAGTTGTAAATGATGGGATTGTCCAAGATTTTTAATAAGGCCCTGGGTTGAAAAAGGCATGAAAGGGTTGGGGGAAAAAAAACAAAAAACCTTTTAATTTGGGTAGAACAAGGCCGACGTACTGTAAATTACGCCTTTTTTTTTTTTTCAGCTGCGCAATGAAACTTGTATACTAGTTGTGATTATGTTATCGAATGCAGCAGGGACATTTTCTTTTCAGTTACCCCTTCCTATATTGGGAAGTTCCGCGCACAAAGTCGTAGCAACACTGCAGCTCAAACCCACGCCTTCTGACACCACCTCACACCGCTGCATGAAACCCGACCTTTCACATCAGTCCACACTTTGTTGTATTTGTGTTCTGGAGGCCATTAAACAAATGACCCCCCCGCCCCCTCTGTAAGAAACTAAATACCCTCATATTTTATACTGATGTCAAATGGCTGTATTTTCATGGGTCATTATTGTGGTTGCTTTGAAGTGAGCTGTTGGAGAAGTAAACTTTTATTTCCTTTTTTTATTAGTTGCCATATTATGTGCATAAAAGGGGAGCATGGTTAACGGTTCAACCTGTTAAGGAAAGTAAAGTGAGGAAAATGTAATTTTATATACTTTTTGCCACATCTCTCTTTAGTTTCTGTACATTAACCTGCATTTTACTATTTAGGTTGTGTGTGTGTGTGTGTAACCTGCTCACAACTGAGAAAGTATTTGAGTCCATATTGGATTTCCTATACAAAAAAAAAAGTCTGCACATTTCTTCTGACTTTGTGTGGGTTTGTATTTATCGAATGCATGATCAAGAGCTCCAAGAGCTTCAGCATGTTGTACATTAACAGAATGTATTAGGGGAAAAAAAAAAGTAACACGGATGTCAAACTCACATCTTCTCAATGTGAACATAAGGGCTGAAATGTTGACAGTAAGACCTGCCAAAGAATTTGACCCCAGAGTCTTATCGACAACTGATTTATGCCTCTGACACATTGCACTTAGAATAAAAGGGAAAAAAAGAAAACGGCTGTGTGGTTTTTGGATTTCATTTGCTTTACGACACACACCAGATTAGGTCATTTTCACCCCGAACCGGTTCACTTAATGCACGCATTTACTTAAGGTATTTGTGTTGGAGGTATTTCAGTGGGTGCCTAGTTCTGTCTCGGCTGTAGCTGTGCAGCCACCGGAATAGCGACAACAAAGGGTTACATGTCTGTGCCAGGAGCTCCCCCTGTTCATTCACAGAATGACCGAGTCCACTGTCTCTAAGACAACGAGACGTAAACAAACGAGGGATCACTCTCAGACGAAGCCAGTCTAGAATGCCAAATTTGAACTGGTAAGATTTATATATATTTTTTTTTCAATCACCGTTCCATATGCTGTAGGACTTTTGTTTTCTTGTTACCCAATAATCTCTACATGACCCCTTTTGGAGGGGTTGCTGGAGTCCATTTTTTTTTTTTACCCACACTTATTGAACTGAACTTATTTGACATTGATCGACCACTATAATATTGTTCATTTTACAGATGTAAAAGGATATCACCCACAACATAAGAAGCGAATGCCTTTATTATGGTAAAGTTTCAGTAAATGCTGGACTTCGCTTGTTGGTTGCTGTAATTGGGCCGCACAAGTTGGTAATTATTTTATTGTTCCTCGAAGCCCAAAAAGTCCAGGTCCCACAGCGTGAGGCCTGCCAAGAAGACCGGCAGCCCAAAGTCATCCAAGAAGAGAGCCTCCAGTGCCAAAACGCCCCCGCCAGAGGTGGACCTCCTCAGCCCAGCAGCCATGGAGAATCTTTACTACATTTCCCACAATGCAGTAGATTGTCTAGAATTCAGGGGCTTTGGGTGGTCATCAAAGAAAAACAAAAATGGAAAGGGCAAGAAAACCAAGAGCAAAAGGTAGCCCATAACCAGCAGCTTTTGGCAAAGGCTCACACCAAAACCAGATAATCACACCGTCTAATGGTTATATGCGGAACTACCCAACCCGTGTGTCCCTCCAGTTTTTAAATTCCACAACAACTGGAAGCCAAAGGCCATTTTAACCCCAGAACCTTGTGGTCAGGGGTTAAAACCGCTCACATGCAGTGTTTTCACAGTAATAAACATATTTCATGAAATTTAACACATGGCCAGTGAGAGTGGAATAACAGCAGAAGCTGCACTGTGCCATTTCTAGAAAATTTAAACTTTTAAATGTATACCTTAGTAAAATCACTTTGAGGCTAGTTTGTGGCAGTCGTGTAATATTTGGCCAAATTGATTATCTAGCGTTTTTACTGGAACGGACAGATTCAAAATAAACTCTGCGAGTCTTAAGAAAAAAGAAAAGAAAAAAAGAAAACATGACCCCAGTTGGAGCTTGTTCAGGATAAAGCAATTGCATCCTGTAACTTTGGCTGGCATTTATTTTGTACAAGGGAAAACAACAAATGAAAACACTTAAGTAAAAACACTGCAGCGCATGATATAAAGCTCAATTGTGCCCAATGAATAGTCTCCTGTTTTCAAACCCCGACAGCCTCGCGGGACACGCCCCCTCAAAGCAACGAGACAGACACAACAGCGTCCCAGGCGCTGTCGGCTCCTGATGAGTAACTCCCGTAGTCTCTCTCCTGTGGCGTACACGCGTTTATGTTTAGAACGAAAGGAACATATTGCAATAAATATTCTTCTTTCAAAATCTGCGTACGCCCCCCTCCGTCCGCCACGCCGCTTCTCCTCAGCTCACTCGGGCGGTTTCTTTTTCGCCTCCACGTCCTTCTTGAAGGCCTCGATCTTCTTGGAAATGTTTGGGACCTGGGAGGGGAAAAAGGGGAAAAGTCAGGCTCGGACGGCGCGGCGGCACCCGATCCATACCGCGATCCACACCGCCGTCCTGGTTGGGGAAACCTGCTCGGGGCGCCGTCGGGTAAAAGCACGTCGTAACGTAAACGTAAAAACCCAGGGACCACATTAATAAAAACTATATAATAATAAAAAATATATATATACACATCATACTCACATCATAGTTCTGAGCGAGGTACATTCCCAGTAAGTTTCCCAACGTGAAGCCAGCCTAAAACAAGGAAACAACAACACAGCATCACCTTCAATTTAGGGTACGGTCTCAGCGATACGATAAATCTTCACTGTACTAATATTTATACTGATTTACCTTATTTGTCTATTCCCTTTAACAACGTTAACCACGTGGGCTTGCATTGTGACGCCCCCCACTCGAACTACGGTTCTGTTTATTGTGGCATTCTCTGCCACGTTTACTAGTTAGCGTGTTTTGACGTCATCGGACAGCGCCGATGGTCGTCGACGAAAACATCGCCGGGAAAGGCCGACATCGCGGTCACGGTATCGGTCCCGGTCCCGGTCCCGGTCTCACGCATCCGCGATACGTGACCGCGTCACCGGCCCCCAGGGCTGCGCCGACCGAACGAACACGCGTACGACGCCAACACCCGAGTGGCGTTCAACGCCCGCCGTCACCGTTTGACAACAACTCAACGCGGTCGTAAACTGTAAAGCGCATTTCATTGACGTCATTACTCAAAAAAAAAAAAGCTTCCACCCAACTGTCGGCAAACAAACGAGTCAACTCACCAGGAACTGCAGCATGTTGCGGTGGAGGCGTGTTTTCGGGAGGTCGGCGGCAGCAAACCCTTGCCTGTCGGGGGGTGACAGCGGCGGGGGCGTTAAACACGTTTTTGGGGGGAGGACAGTCCAACAAACACAAGGTTTCCCGGTGGGAAAAAAAAAACAAGCTAGCGGCGGCCTCGACCGAACGGCGCATGCGCACTGGCGACGCGAGTGCCCGCGAAAGCGAACGAAGCGTTCCGAAAATGACTCGGGGGGGGGGGGGTGCGGTCGAGCGAACCGGGAAACAAAAACAACCGGCGACGACATTAAAGGGCAGGAGATAAGAGGCCGAGACGTTTGGCGAGTTTCAAACGGAATGTGGCTGATTTATACGCCCGCCGTTCCCCCCGCACTCCACCACACGAGATCGCGTTGAGTGAAACAACCCCCGCGATCAAAACACAGGGTCGTCCCCTCCCTCACCGTGCGTTGCACCGACTGGAATCCAACGGCGGAGCAGCTCGTTTCGCTGCGCGACTCGTCGAGAGCCCGATCTCTTAAAATAAAAATTAAAAAAAAAAAAGTATCGAACCGCCGACGCGCTGTGACGTGGTTGCGAGTCGAGTGGCCGAGAACGCGCTTCGGAACCGGAGTTGTAGTTCTTTCTTTGAATATGGCGCATTCCGAGTCGTCATGGTTCTTCAGTTAAAGAACTACAATTCCCATTTCCCCGAGCCCCTACCTCCACCTTCATCCCCCCCCGTGCTGCGTTCCGGTAAGATCGGAACTCGGAAAGGTGCAAAGGAAGGACCGTTTAAATCGCGAATTCCCAATCGGAACCTCGTTGCCGATCTTGTCGAGATAGCAGGTCTGATGCCGCAGCAACATGGCGGCACACACATGTGCGTGGCGGAACCAAAGTCGCCTTTGCACGGTTTCTTTTTAAATATAAAAACGCGCTCATCTTAGATAAGTAGTAGGCGTCCGTGGTTCTTTCCCCGAACAGTGGTCAGGGAACACGTTAAGCTTCGAAATGGGAGGCGCTGAACGGCTCCGAATTACAGATTTCCGAGTTGGAATCGAACGCAGCATCAGTGGGTGTCGCTGCAATGGTGGCGTCTCAGTGGGACATTGAATGACTTTGGCTCCGCCGCTGCAAACGGCAGTTGAAATAATTTGGCTCCGCTGAACCATGGAGGCTCTCATCCCCGTGATAAACAAGCTGCAGGATGTGTTTAACACAGTGGGGGCGGATGTCATCCAGCTGCCGCAGATAGCGGTGGTGGGGACCCAGGTAAAGATGATGCGCTTCCTTCTGCAGGGCTGTCAGGGCCAATGTCAGCTGCACCACACGATGTCTTCCCAAATGTAACGAAACCCACATAACATGCATGTACTGCAGCTGGGATCTGTATTCACACAAAGATAGATATACACACCGGGTGTATGTACAAATTTGTATGTATGTATGTATGTATGTATGTATGTATGTATGTGTGTATGTTCTGTATATATGTATGTATGTACGGTATATATGTAAATTATGTATGTGTGAATGCATGTATGTATGTATGTATGTATGGTATATATGTAATGTATGTATGCATGTATGTATGTATATATGTATGTATGCATACTTGCACAATGTACTTTTTTTACAGATTGAATTATTGATAGAGAGGTTTATTTATTTAATTGTATATTGCCAGTTTCCCCTGATTTTAGGTGTTTTCTTTGACTTTATTGCACCTTGGCAATATCATTTGCTTTTGGTAATTTTAAGTAAGTTGTATATAAATATTTTTTCTATTTTTTTTGTAGTGTTAGGGTTAGGGTTAGGGTTGTAGCTTCATTGTATATTTCAATTCTTACCAATTTTGGGTTACTTGCATACTGTCAATTTTATTTAAAATGTTTATTCTTACTTACTTTTTTTTATTATCCGTCTGTCTGTCTGTCTATATATCTATCTATCTATCCAGTGGTATCTTGCAGTATTTGACATGTGATCTACAGTCGAGGTGCTTGTCATTTGTCAGCTGTTCCCACCCTGGTTGGTCATGGACTTCGGAGTCAATTTTCATGTTCATTCATTCATTCATTCATTCATTCATTCCTATTTATAGCCCTTCATCCTCACAGCAGCCTTTATGAAACCAGGTCAAGTAATGGAGATATTGCAAGGCGGCTTTTTGTTCTCAGTCACCTTGTTTCTATAAATGCTGGCGCCATCTCATTTGTTTTTTTTGTTTTTTTTTGTTTTGTTTTTCCCACTTCTAGAGCAGCGGTAAGAGCTCCGTGCTGGAGAGCCTGGTTGGCAGGGATCTTCTGCCTCGCGGGACCGGTGTTGTAACCAGGAGACCTCTCATCCTCCAGTTGGTCCATGTAGACCCAGGAGATGTCAGGAGGAGCGATGACAGCGGTATGTAGGTTTTATTAGAATAATGCAGGTTCACTAGTGGTTTTTGACACTAAAGTGTCATCAATAGCATTGGGTTCTTCAGTTCCTCCAGGATTTCGCAACCTTTTTAATGTGATTTCTGCCATCGAAATTGCTCGATTTTTGCGGCATCTTCTCTGAAATTCCGCAATACATTTTCCAATGTTTTTTTTTTCATGTTAATTTCATACAAAGCAATACAAAGTCATATCTGCTCAGTTTAAGGATGATTTTAAAACAGAATACATAAGAAGAACAATCTTTAATCGTCACAGAGCGCACCACACTACAACACAACACATGCACGCACACACACACACACACACACACACGCACATGCTTTGGATGGTGGCCGGTGAAATGAGGCCTCTGCGTCCTGGCTTGTCCTTCCTCTGGGGGCACATCCAGGACCTGGTGATGAGTGTCCATGGCTGGTCAGACGATGATGTGGCATGTTTTTGGTGGGTGTCCTAACTGACGTTAGGTGGAGGAAACCCCATGTGAGCACGGGGAGAACATGCAGACTCCACACAGAAAGGCCCCTCATTGGGAGATAACCCGCAGGAGCACGGTGCCAACAGCGCCCCGGGCGGGAATCGAACCCAGGACCTTCTTGCTGTGAGGCAGCAATGCACTGCGCCACCGTGCCACCATAACACAAAAACAATGAGAAACATTTACAGGGCTCCTTTTTGTTTATTTTCCTGAACTAGCAGCTTTTTTTTTTTTTTTTTAACAAAAAAGGGGTGGAAGCTGACTCAGAGTTCCAACATAAAAAAATGCACGCCCACGTAATCTGTAGGTACTAAAAAATTTTTTACCACGACAAAAGAAAAACACCTGGAGTCCAATCTGCAATAAAGACATTATATATCAAGTTCATCTTCCACGAAAACAATTAGAGACAAAGTGCTATTTTGGGCTGTTTCTTGTTTCGAAAAAACGCAGCTCTTTTTCTGAGCATAATGAGAGGTAGAGGGTGATCAGGGGCCAAGCTCATCTAGGCCTATTTCTCGATGTAATCATCCATTTCATCCTCCACTTCAACCCTACCACACTCCTCCCTATCAGTCGCTCCACTGCGGAGTCGTAGGTTGTTGTACATGAGGACCGAGGTTCGTATGTTGTGGTTCGAGGTTGATCGCCTGCGGCTGGACGACACAGGCTTTGTTTATACTGTCGCTTCGCTCAGCATCAGCTGAGACAGCATCTTTGTAGGCTTTGGCCAAGGTGCTCAGCACAGGAAGTCTCTCTTGAAGCCCATCCCAGAAGATATCCAAATCCACCACCCCATCCCTCTGGGGCTCTTAGTGCCGCCGGTCCTACTGAACGTTGGTCAAGTGGGCGTCCACTTCATCTTTAGGTACCTTACTGAAGCCTGGAAAAGCCTTGCAGCTGGACACTGTCGTCCATGAACGCAATGTGACGTGGATCAAACCCCCTCCCCTCTTTGAGGAACACCGTGGCAGGCTCTTCACCTGACACATTTTCCCTCGGTATTGCTCTGTGCCTCTTCAACAGTGCGCAAAAGTTTTGTGGTCACAGCAAAAGGCAAATCGTCAAGTAGTGTGAAGAATCCTCATACCGCGGTTCTTTGTTTCTGTAACGTTCATCCGCAAGTCCTCTACAGAGTGGAAGATCTTTGTTGTCGGTCATGGGGCGTCTGCTCTGGAAGATGAAGAAGCTGCAGGATGACTTTTCACTCGTCTGCCGTGACGTTCAGGTGAATCGGCAGCAGCTGAACTCGCTCTTGGTCATGCAGCATCTGATGGAGTTTCTCTACAGACTGCGGTGCATTTGGGCCACATGGCTGTGAATGACAAGCAATAAAAAAAGACGAACGTAAGAAATATTACCGATGCTCACTATGAAATACCATCACGGCTTACAAAAAATTTAGTCCTATCGCTTTTTTTTTACCCCGCATAATTACAATGACACAAATGACAAGGGCTTAAGCAATTGTAGAATGCACGCGGATTTAAATCATACCTGTATTTGCATCTCTATGAACTCCTTGTAGAGGCCAAGCTGCTCTGAGTTGTACTGCACTGCTGAGAACCGTGAGTGCCAGCATGTTGCACAGGGAACGGGAGCCTTACTTGCTCTCTACTGTCCTGCCAGTTTGGTGGCGTGGAAGACAAGGCACCGTCTTTTTTCAGTGCCCCTGCCCGGTAAAACATCTGTGGAAGAACCTTACACGAATATGCGTTCAGCTGATCAAAAGGTTTGCGGAATGGACTCCCTGTCAGATTTGTGATGTGAGCCATGCATGCTTTGCGCAGGGAGTCGGGGAACAATGACTGCAGTGTGGCTCTGTCGGCGCTCCTCGTGCGTGCAGCGTTGTCCGTGTCAAAGACAATGACGTCATCATTTGAGATGTCGTCGACCTTTCCTCCACCGCCGTTGGAACTGGTGAATGGTTGCCCCCTGCTCGGGAAACACTGTCTCCGCAAAGTGTTCTTCCCGAGGTGTGCTTTTCAAGTGGTGCGATGAAGACGCTTAGTTCACATTTACCTTCAGCATCTTGAGTTTCACCAAAGATGACCGCCACCGGCTTCCCTGCAAGATGTTGCTGGTGGTATCCAGGGATGGCACCGTCATTGATGACTTTCTCCTTCAGAAGCGGCCTCATCGAGGGGTGATCACGTTTGGGAAGGGGCAGGTTGACTGCTGTGCAAGTCAATATAGTCCGCAGGTCAACATTGGAAAACTAAATCCCGACATGATGAACAGGAAGCGCAGTGTACAATAAGTGAATGGAATACTTGCAGAAATGTCATGAAAGATGGAAATCAGAAGTACACAACCGGTTGCCAATGGCAGTGGTCATTATTCATTTTCAGCGATCATTATCAAGAAATATCGGACCTCCGAATGTTGGGATGGTCCATTCAATTCAATGGAACTCCCTGCAGCATTCTGAAGAGCCGTGTGACAATAACATCAAATATACTAAAGCCATATGTCATAATCCACTCACACACACCTCTCCTCTCCATCAGGCTCGGGGCTTGCTATCTGGGGATAGCAGAGTGCCAACCACTCTACTAAAGCTAAGGTTAGCGGAGTAAAAGGGTTGAGTAAGGGTCGAGAAAAAAGCGCCAGCTCTCCCTGATTCATTCAGCAGTTGCCACAGTCCTCCCCGTTCCCACTTCAATCATGGTGATCTGCCGCTGCGCCTGCTGTGGTAACTGTTCTGGCAATCTTCTCAGAGGCTTCGCTGATTAGAAGTGATCAAATCACTTCGGTTCCTTTGTTCTAGCACAATATGCACTGAGTGCAAAACAATATTTCCCCCACTTTCACGTTAAACGCTTGGAAATCATTTTGCACGATCCTTAGCTGTTATGTTTGTTGGCAAATGAGGTTGAGTTCCGTTCATTGTTTCTGCGTGTCAGCCATCATCTTCCTCGAACGTGAGTAGTTACACTGGCAGCAGTGATGTATCAGTCGATAACGAGTCGGCTCTGTGAGCCTCCCTGGCTCCTGTCTTTTTTCTGTAAATGAATACAAGACGGAGCAATAGAATGATCCTATAACGTATTTGTTAAACAAGATCCAGAAATGTCTCACTTTGGTAATACCAACTACCAAACATAATGGAAAATTATGGTATTCTGGAAATGATAAGGTTAATAAACGACAAAACTAAGAGCTGCTTGGGAGCCGAAACAGACGGCTCTTAATGCTGAGCTGAGCCAAATGATCTGGTTCACTAAAAAGAGCCGAAAGTGCACTAGCCGACTATTTTATGCGTTAACAGTGCAGTATTTGGTCAAAATTATGAACCGGCTTTTGCTTGGACCCTTTTATGCCCTAAAAGTGCAGGGATTGGTCCAAATTGGAAGCTCTTGCATAATATGCTCTGATTGGTTTACTTTGCATTGAATTATGCGATCGTGGAATCCTGGAGAGACTGGTTATTGCAGTGCCCGTTCAAAACATGCCTGTATGGAACGGGCTGCACTGTGACTCAGTCGCAGACCCCTGAAGCCCCGCCCCGCTGCTGCACATGGCTCGCTGTTCGCGAAGCCCCGCCCCAGGAGCTGAGCGGCTCGCCGTAGGCTTGTTTGTTCAAAGTTTATCAATATTACACATCACGTGTCCAAACTGCACCAAATTCGACACTGCACATCCACGGGACCCCAGCAACACAGCCAAGTACGAAGTAGATCGGATGAACGGTTGTCAAGATTCTCGAAGGACATACAGACAGACATCCAGACAGACAGACAGACAGACAGACAGAGAGATTGGAGGGACAGAGATTCCTTCCTTTACATAGTTGGATTTCCTTCTGAAAAATGCATTGTACAGGTGTATTCACTTTTTGTTGTTGTGTTCCACAGGCAGAGAGGGAGAAGAATGGGGCAAGTTCCTACACACCAAAAACAGAGTATGTGAATTTGTAT
The DNA here is from genome assembly GCF_960531495.2 of Zeus faber. Taxonomy (NCBI): domain Eukaryota; kingdom Metazoa; phylum Chordata; class Actinopteri; order Zeiformes; family Zeidae; genus Zeus; species Zeus faber. Next base: position 8,718,775 of record NC_137208.1, read on the forward strand.
TCATATGATGACGCTCATGTTTCCCATCGTTTATTACTTGCATTGACAATTAACCTTATTATTATTTATTTTCTCAGATTTTCACTGATTTTGAGGAAATCAGGCAAGAAATTGAAAGTGAAACAGAAAGAGTGTCCGGGAATAATAAGGTGAGACTTGAGCAACAATGCATTATTCTCCATTTTCTAACCTCAGTGACTCTGTACCTATAATTACACTGCACTGTTGGTGGTGGGCTCATGTACTTTGCAATCAAATCCGTGTTGTTGATTAAAAAGCCCCTTGACGTTCATTCCGTGTTGTCGTGTCTCCACAGGGGATCAGTGATGAACCCATTCACCTGAAGATCTTCTCTCCTCACGTTGTCAACCTCACGCTGGTTGATCTGCCTGGGATCACCAAGGTCATTAGCAATAAACAACCACAGCGACGTGACGCTGACGGTCAAATCAGATGGTTTATTTTTTATTTTTCCTCAAATCCCGTTGCCGTTGACCCTGTCTCGCCGTCTTATGGGATTTGTTTTTGAGCTCACATTATCTTTTTTTGGCTTTCATCCCAAAAATAATCAAATCACTGAATATAACTCTATTACACACATATATACATACAGTATAGAGTACAGTATAGATAGATAGATAGATAGATAGATAGATAGATAGATAGATAGATAGATAGATACTTTATTGATCCCTGGAGGGAATTTGCAGTGTCACAGCAGTTTTCTTCAAACTAGGCAATGATACTAAGAAAACCAATAGAAAAAAGGGCAATGTGCAATAAAGCTTAGGATTGACTCGAAAATAGAAAACTAGGGAATGTACCATAAAAATCTACCTCTATATATATATATATATATATATATATATATATATATATATACACATATATATATATATATACACATATATATATATATATATACACACACACACGTATATACACCTAATATAAACCTAAGATACACAATGCAAAATAAAACTGGCTGTTACAATTACCTACTGAAACTTATTAATGGACTTGATGATGACTAGGAAATGATCCACATGTATTATTGTTTGTTTCCCTCATGCAAATTTACCCCTTTATCCACCAGCCAAAGTGTCTTTTATTTCACAGAATGCACATTTAAAAAAATAGCCAACGTCGTGTTAAATCGTATTTACCAAAGATGTTACACATAGTGGTTGGCAGTCATGTTTATCTGCTAGGACAAGCTGGGACCGGTTTACCAGCTGAAGCCAATATACACCAGATCTTGGCTTTGTACCAGTGGCAGTGTTCCCATTGGCTCCCGTGAGTGTTGCTTTGTGGATCACAGCTCAACGTTTGGTTTTTTCGGCTCCAGGTGCCCGTGGGTGACCAGCCTAAGGACATCGAGATCCAGATCCGGGAGCTGATCCTGAAGCACATCGCCAACCCCAACTGCATCATCCTGGCCGTCACCGCCGCCAACACGGACATGGCCACGTCCGAGGCCCTCAAGGTGGCCCGAGAGGTCGACACCGACGGTGAGTTGTTTTGTTTGGATGTTTTAAAAAGTATATATATTTTTTCTCCAAAAAAACATGCTGGGATGATGTACCATTTCAAATACAATCATCATAATAATAATAATCAAAATGCTATTTCTGTCTGTCTGTCTGTCTGTCTGTCTGTCTGTCTCTCTGTCTCTCTGTCTGTCTGTCCGTCCTCAGGAAGGAGAACATTGGCAGTGGTGACCAAGCTGGACCTGATGGACGCTGGCACCGATGCCATGGACGTCCTGATGGGCAGAGTCATCCCTGTCAAACTGGGCCTCATCGGAGTGGTCAACAGGTCCGGATCACCGGGATTCCCTGAATCTGCGAAAAAAAAGAAATCATTTGAACCCCGTAATGTAACGTTCATGGCCGGATATCTCATGTTGATTGTTGTGTTTGTGTTTGTCATTTAAAACTCCCAGGAGCCAGTTGGATATCAACAATAAGAAATCGGTCGCCGACGCCATTCGTGATGAACACGCGTTCCTGCAGAAGAAGTATCCGTCTCTCGCTAATAGAAATGGTACCAAATACCTGGCCAGGACTCTCAACAGGTAAATACGAGGATGATGACTATTTTTAATTTTCATTTTAATGGCCGCTATAAAGAAACATTAAGCCAGAACCAGCACAACAGATAATAAGGTGTGTGGGGGATACTATCAAATAGAAATGCAAAAAAAAAATTAATCCAAATTAATTCATTTGTCAAGGCTTCTGCTTTGGTGATGCATGCAGACTAGGGCTGGGTATTGTTTAAAAAATGCTGATACCAGTACCAATACCAGTACTCTGAAGGTGACACAGATACCAATAGAGTACTTCATTTGATACCCATTTTCTACTATACCCATCATGTGAATGGAATGCAACTGAATGCAGCTGCGTGAAATGGCACCACTCCTCCCCATCCAAATGATTTTTACAGGAGTACGTTTTGAAAGGGTTTAAATTATTGACATATTTATGTATTAACTGTACAAAGAAGTATTTGGGCCTTGTTATTTAAGCAAATAGCCAGTACAGGAGGAATGATTACAGCGAGGTAAACCTCTTTAACTGTTCATTTGCACACTTGACTGTTGTTTTAAGGCAGACTTGAAAAACTGTGAACCTATCCTTTAACTGTTGTAGCCACTGCTGCAGTAGTGAGCCAATCACACGACGCGTTGCATCGAAAAATGCTTGCAGTGATTGGCTGCGAGCAAAACCACACAAATAGTCTTTTTTCTAGATCTGGTTACAAAAAGGATTGAGTGCAGGTGTCGTTTGACTGGAAAAGTTTGGATACTACTTGGTATTGGGTTATTTCAATCGATACCTTAAAGGTATTGAGTACCCGGCTCTAATGCAGACACAAGTACTTTTTATTTGAAGGTCGCAATTACCTTTCAATCTTCACAGACCTAATCAGCCGCAGATAATCAGGGATGAAATATAATATCGACCGTCTGCGGGCGGCGCCGACCTTGTGCCTTTTTCCTACGTGCTCCCAGATTACTGATGCACCACATCCGAGACTGTCTCCCCGAGCTGAAGACGCGCATCAACGTGCTGGCGGCGCAGTACCAGTCCCTGCTGAGCAGCTACGGGGAACCTGTGGAGGACCAGAGCGCCACCCTGCTGCAGCTCATCACCAAGTTCGCTGCCGAGTACTGCAACACCATCGAGGGCACGGCCAAGTACATCGAAACGGCCGAGCTGTGAGTGACGACCACTGGCCACACGGTGGTGCTGTAGGCTCAGCCCCGGCGAGAAAGGGAAGGCTGCGAATAGCAGCATGGGTTTTGATCATTAAAAAAAAAAAAAAAAAACACTCTCAGCTTATGAAGTTGAAGCACGTACAGCCTCTGTGAAGTGGAGCTTGAGAGAGACTCGCGCCGCGGTGTTCACATCACAAGCAAACACGTCCTTTCTGCACAATGTGTTCAGGTGCGGCGGAGCCAGAATCTGCTACATATTCCACGAGACGTTTGGGCGCACGCTGGAGTCAGTGGATCCTCTGGGAGGCCTGAACACCATCGATATCCTGACGGCCATCAGGAACGCCACTGTGAGTGCCCCGATGTGCTGAGAGGACCGCTTCACGGGCCTCATTAAATGTTATTCCCGTCGTTTATAACAAATGCACAACCTCAGTCGACACTTCACTGTTGAGGGACTTTCCGCTCTGCTGCAGCTTCTCGCGGTGTTTCAATGCAGTCCATTGGGGAAAACGTGTTAATTGTCCTGTTGGAAAAAACCAGTAGAAAATAAATTCTGGACCGATCTTTAAATCTTGATTTCGATCCACTTCATGTGTGATCAGATATACAGTATCTAACAGAGATTCTCACCCTTTTCCGCGTCAAGGACCCTCAATTTGATACCCATTAGGCCAAGGACCCCATTTGATAAGATTTAGTCTCTGGAAACCCATTTAGGGAAGATTTATTATTGTTAGATATGATTCAGTCCAAACTTTCATACCCGTCTAAGTTTAACTATTAATCATTTTGCAGAGGACCCCCTGGAACCTCTTGAAGGACCCCTGGGGGTCCCCCGGCCCACGTTGAGAACTACTGATTAAGATATAGCTTCACACACACACACACACACACACACCCCCTGCGTGCTCTATCATTCATTCCCTCATTTCCTGTCAGATAACACGTGATAGTTCGCCTGACATGTGGCCCTCCTCACCGCAGGGCCCGCGGCCGTCCCTCTTCGTGCCCGAGGTGTCGTTCGAGCTGCTGGTGAAGAAGCAGGTGAAGCGTCTGGAGGAGCCCAGCCTGCGCTGCGTGGAGCTGGTGCACGAGGAGATGCAGCGCATCATCCAGCACTGCAGCAACTACAGCACGCAGGTCCGTCCGCCAAACAAGCCATCCAACTTTAATAGGAAAACCCCCCGCCGAACATGCACAAAAACCCCCTGTTCTTGGAAGTTCTGCCCTGCCCCATCCCTCGCTGTTATAAGTATGCTACCATGACTCACAATGTCTTATTTATTATGAAGTTGATAGCTTTCTTTTTACAATATTGAACAGCATTGAATAGTCTCTTTCAGACACACACACACTCAGTCAGATTCGCAATGTCCGCCTCAAGATACTTTATTTATCACATACGTGTATGTATAGTGCAGTGAAAGAAATTAACTCTAAAATATAAATAAACCAGAAAAAAATATATAAGCAAAAGAAAAAATATGGCAATATAAATATTCTTTATATATATGCATGCACAGTGGGGCAAAAAAGTATTTAGTCAGCCACCAATTGTGCAAGTTCTCCCACTTAAAAAGATGAGAGAGGCCTGTTATTTTCATCATAGGTAGACCTCAACTATGAGAGACAAAATGAGAAAAAAGAATCCAGAAAATCACATTGTCTGATTTTTAAAGAATTTATTTGCAAATTATGGTGGAAAAAAAGTATTTGGTCAATAACAAAAGTTAATCTCAATACTTTGTTATATACCCTTTGTTTGCAATGACAGAGGTCAAATGTTTTCTGTAAGTCTTCACAAGGTTTTCACACACTGTTGCTGGTATTTTGGCCCATTCCTCCATGCAGATCTCCTCTAGAGCAGTGATGTTTTGGGGCTGTCGCTGGGCAATACGGACTTTCAACTCCCTCCAAAGATTTTCTATGGGGTTGAGATCTGGAGACTGCTAGGCCACTCCAGGACCTTGAAATGCTTCTTACGAAGCCACTCCTTCGTTGCCCGGGCGGTGTGTTTGGGATCATTGTCATGCTGAAAGACCCAGCCACGTTTCATCTTCAATGCCCTTGCTGATGGAAGGAGGTTTTCACTCAAAATCTCACGATACATGGCCCCATTCATTCTTTCCTTTACACGGATCAGTCGTCCTGGTCCCTTTGCAGAAAAACAGCCCCAAAGCATGATGTTTCCACCCCCATGCTCTACAGTAGGTATGGTGTTCTTTGGATGCAACTCAGCTTTCTTTCTCCTCCAAACACGACAAGTTGAGTTTTTACCAAAAACTTCTATTTTGGTTTCATCTGACCATATGACATTCTCCCAGTCCTCTTCTGGATCATCCAAATGCTCTCTAGCAAACTTCAGACGGGCCTGGACATGTACTGGCTTAAGCAGGGGGACACGTCTGGCACTGCAGGATTTGAGTCCCTGGCGGCGTAGTGTGTTACTGATGGTAGCCTTTGTTACTTTGGTCCCAGCTCTCTGCAGGTCATTCACTAGGTCCCCCCGTGTGGTTCTGGGATGTTTGCTCACCGTTCTTGTGATCATTTTGACCCCACGGGGTGAGATCTTGCGTGGAGCCCCAGATCGAGGGAGATTATCAGTGGTCTTGTATGTCTTCCATTTTCTAATAATTGCTCCAACAATTGATTTCTTCACAACAAGCTGCTTACCTATTGCAGATTCAGTCTTCCCAGCCTGGTGCAGATCTACAATTTTGTTTCTGGTGTCCTTTGACAGCTCTTTGGTCTTGGCCATAGTGGAGTTTGGAGTGTGACTGTTTGAGGTTGTGGACAGGTGTCTTTTATACTGATAACGACTTCAAACAGGTGCCATTAATACAGGTAACGAGTGGAGGACAGAGGAGCCTCTTAAAGAAAAAGTTACAGGTCTGTGAAAGCCAGAGGAATTCACCAATTAATTCATTAAAAATCCTACAATGTGATTTCCTGGATTCTTTCCCCCCATTCTGTCTCTCATAGTTGAGGTATACCTATGATGAAAATTACAGGACTCTCTCATCTTTTTAAGTGGGAGAACATGCACAATTGGTGGCTGACTAAATACTTTTTTGCCCCACTGTATATGTGTGTGTGTGTATGTATGTATGTATGTATGTGTATGTGTGTGTGTGTGTGTGTGTGTGTGTGTGTGTGTGTGTGCGCGCATGTGTTTGTGTGGTTCACCAGGAGCTGCAGAGGTTCCCGAAGCTCCATGAGGCCATTGTGGAGGTAGTGACCTCGCTCCTCAGGAAGCGGCTTCCCATCACCAACGAGATGGTACCGTCACCGTAGTGTCTACTTCGCACGTGCATCGACCTTTCACACTTACTCTTATTTACAATGTTTTTTTAAATTGATAAAGATATATTAAATATCCCTCTTAGGTTTTACAGAATCGTATAGCATCAATAAAATTACTTTTGGCCTTATGTCAGGATCAGACTACATGAATTCAGCCCTGATTTTTTTGACCCGATTTGGTCATGGCCGACAAATTTCCAGTGTCGGGCCCGAATATGAACGACCGGAATGACAATGGGCGTCTTGTGTGTGTGTGACATAATCATTGTCCTGGACTTTTTTCCTGTTTTATTTATTTTTTATTATTATTATTTTTAATCAGGGTGTCTGCATGTCCTTATAAAGTCTTAAAATATGTTCAATTCAATTTTAGAAAATATGAGGCCTTCACAAAAAATTTGACAAACTTGAATGAACGTTGAACATTTTGAGTGATTTATCCATACACTTCTTCCATACAATTGTTCTGCACCAGCGTCAGCATTTCAGATGTCCTCAAACCCCTGAATCTACCACTGAACCTGATACTGACCTGACCTGACCAGACATATACCTGCAATTCTCAATGATTAAGATGTGTCCAAAAAAATTAATTAGCCTTATTTTTATTTATTTATTTATTTATTAATTTTAATTAGTCTTAAAAAGTATTAAATGTATTCCTGCGTACTCCCTGATTCTAAAACCTGAAGCTAATGTTGACAAAGGGCTGACGAAGCGCTGTTGGTGACCTTGTGAGAGTGGAATGACGGCGGACAGTTTTGGCAAACAGGCTTCAGAAGAAGGCACGTTAAAGAATGCCGGAGAAGGAGAAAGGCCGAAACTGTAATCCACATCAAACTCAGGTTCACGAACTGCAACGCTCCCGCGCAGGCGAAGGATTCAAGTTGGTTTCAGACGAGCCGTTGGTAGTTTGTCTTGGTCAAGTCGTTTCAGACTGGTGCTCCCTCTAGTGGTGACGGAGGACGGTGCTTTGTTTCCGTGCCCCAGGTCCATAACCTGGTAGCGATCGAGCTGGCCTACATCAACACCAAACACCCAGACTTTGCTGACGCCTGCGGGGTGATGAACAACAATATGGAGGTATGTACTACTGTCAGGACCACAAATGATTATTTTTTTCCTCTATGTCATGCTATGTAGCGTTTGAAAATGACTGAGGTATTCTTGATTACTGTGTACTCAGAAAATATGTTTTTCAATCACAAATGAGTGTCTAATCAGTTTTCCGGAATAACATTCAAATATAAGTATTTTAAGAAACTCCAAAATGTATATTTGAATATTATTCCACAAACGACTGATTTTGTATTGCTGTTTGATCAGAATCAGAATCAGAAATACTTTAATAATCCCAGGGGGAAATTACTTGATGTGAAAGTTGTAACCTTCGAGACCTTTTCTGCTCCTTTAACACCAGCATGGACGTGTGGATATGTTATTTGTGTAGTTATACGTAATGCATATAATGTTGTTGCCTGATGTTAAAAATGTTGAAAAAGATTTTCAGTATTCGAAGTCATTTGGACCGTTTGTGGCGCTTATCTTGTAGGAGCACCGGAGGAACCGTATGAGAGAGCTGCCCACCGCGGTGCCCAGGGATAAGGTAAAGAAAGAAAGGAAACAAACAAACAAAAAAAAAAAAAAATTTAATCCATGTTGAAATACGCCATCCCCGCCCGCCCCCCTTGGCCTCCGCTTCTATCGGCGCTCATGAGGGCTTCGGTCTGAAGCGTGTGCGGATCTGCACGGCGCGACGCCAGTTCACCGCTCTGCGAGATAAAGATCCGCCGAGCCCACGCCTCGGAGAGATTCCGTTGCGGAATTTCACCCCAGCTCTTCTCTCTCTCTCTCTCTCTCTCTCTGTCTCTCTCTCTCTCTCGCTCTCTCGCTCGCTCGCTATCTTTCTCTCTTATCGTTCCCTCAAATGTCTCCTCTCTTCCGCTCCAAAGGTTCTGTCCTGCTGACCTCCGCCTCGCCTCTCTCACTTCGTTCCACGCGTCTCAACTCCCCCTTTTTATTTTTTTTCTTCTCTTCTCTCCCTTCCCGCCTCCCTCCCGGCCCTGCTAGTCCGTCGGCAAAGGAGCGCTTGGCCCGGCGATGGTCTCTGGCGAGCTTTCTGCGTTGGGACTGGACGCGGACGGTGCCAAGGTGGGCGCGCGGGGCTGCCGGCTGGCTCTTTATTTAGCGAGTGTTTATGGGGACGCATCGGCGGGTCGATGGAATGGGATGGAATGCTCCTGAACAGCGTGTGCTCCTGTCTTGCTCCTCCCCTCTCCTGTTTCCGTTGAACCTCTGCAGCCTGTTTACCCCACCTCAGCTTGCCCATCTCGAATAAAAATAATAACAAATAATAACCTTGAATTTAAAAACCTCCCCCACGACTCTTGTCCCTCACCCTGTTACAACGTGACGTGGCAGAATAGCCAAACCGGTGTCACCTTACACACGCATCGGTTGGCGGATCGTGGTTCGCTCTGGATGTACTGCACCTTGTTCGAGATGCCGTCGTTGTCTATTATGTGTAATATTCAGCATTTTCTTTCCCTAAAGTGAAATAGATTTTTCCCCCCCGTTGAAACAATCGCTCGAAAACAAAGACGTTATTTTATCTTTTGGCTCTTGATGAAATGTTTGGCTTGTTTTTGCGTCTCTTAATCTCCTCTCGTTTGATCGTTTGCCGGGCTCGCTTAATCCCTGTTGTGTGTTAGTGACGCTGTCGCCGGCTCTCCTCCTCCCTCCGAGTCGTACTGACCCACTCATCGGTCTCACCCTTCTCTAATTACACTGATCTTGGTCGGCCTCCCCTTCCTCGGTCGACGCTTCTCTCCACGTTCTCCAGTGACGGTTCGGTTTTTTTCGCTTCTCCCCAGGCCCCGGCGGCCGGGCCTCAAGCGGAGCAGGACGGCACGGGGAACTGGAGGGGGATGCTGAAGAAGGGCGAGGAGGGTCCGGGCTCCGGACCCGGCAGCCCCCTCAAAGGAGCCGTCAACCTGCTGGACGTGGTGACTCAGCGTTGGCTCTTTTCCATCTGTTTATGTGTGTGTGTTTTTGTTGCTTATGGCTGACCCACGGCCCGCTCCCTTCCCCCCCGTCTCCCAGCCCGTCCCCGTCGCCCGGAAGCTGTCTTCACGCGAGCAGAGAGACTGCGAGGTCATCGAGCGTCTCATCAAGTCCTATTTCCTCATCGTGCGCAAGAACATCCAGGACAGGTACACCTGCCTCGGATGCCTTGAACGCCTCGGCGGGGGTTCCCTCTGTGACTGTGTCGGGTGGATTATGCTACGAATCCCAGAATTCCATCGCTCTGTCACCTTCTTTTCTAGAAAGTTTGGAGATTATATTAATTATTATTTTTTTTTTTTCCTTCCTTCACTTGAGGTGGTTTCCTTTTTATCACCAGTTTACTGGTCACAACTAGCTACGCACGAGTCCAAATCCACCACAGCTGTCTTTTACTTCTTGTTCATGCCTGATCTTACATTCTTGCCAGGAAAGGCGAAGCCTGCCACCAACCATAGAAACAGCATATGGAGCCGCACATGACGTAACGCAAATACACCAAGTGTATTTTCCCATATTTAAAGTATCAAATATGGGATTCTATTTTCAAACAAAACAATCTTATGAAGAACCACTTTAAAAGCCTTTTTAAAAACCATCCCAACTTCCTGAGATGAACTGAGGACAATCCATACTAGTATGAGCTGGAAAAAGCAACATACCTTTTGAGGGGGTAAAAAAAAAATTGGTGCACGATACTTTTTAAAATGGAAACCACATCAAACCTCTCTCTCTCTCTCTCTCTCTCTCTCTCTCTCTCTCTCTTCCGCAGCGTGCCCAAGGCCGTAATGCACTTCCTGGTCAACCACGTGAAGGACAGCCTCCAGAGCGAGCTGGTCGGACAGCTCTACAAGTCTGGCCTCCTCAACGAACTTCTGACCGAGTCGGAGGACATGGCGCAGCGCCGCAAGGAGGCAGCGGACATGTTGCAGGTGAGGAGGCGGGAAGGTTCGCATCCTCGAGCGCCTGTCGACCGTTCGGGGGCTGACACGCCCTTTTTTATTTTTTTTATTATTTTTTAAAATCTTTTCCCCCCGACAGGCGCTGCAGAAGGCCAGCCAAGTGATCGCCGAGATCAGAGAGACACATCTGTGGTAAAAAAGAAAAAAAAATCCATCGAGAAGACCTTTTACCAGATCCGTTGATCTGCTCTCTCCTCATCATGCCTGGAGGCGTCGCGCCCGTTCCCTCCGATTATAAAAGACACGCAACGAGAACTCATCCTGTTTGAGCCGAGCCGAGCGCGGCTCCGATTTCACCCAAAGACATGAACGCACTGTAGCGGCGGCGGGTTGGATTTTTAGTTGATGGATCAACTCGCAGCTTTCTAAGGGCAAAATCTGAAAAGATTTGGAACCTTTACTTAAACGCAGCAGTAAATATGATTTGAATTGCGTCCCTGTGTCTTGGTGAGCCGCGGCGAAGTCCGAGGCAGGGTTTTTTTTTTAGAGATTGTAGTTGGCACTCGCCGCTCCCAGTGGAATTAGAATCGAGTGCAGCTTAAGGCAAAGTACTTTTCATCTTCGACGGGCTGCAGATAACCAGCGCAGAGTGAACTGCGGTCTATGCGGTAAAATGAGGATGGTGTGGCTGTGGGTTATATAAAAGTTAAAAAAAAATAAAATAAAATTCATCCCTTTATCTGTAACGCTTTCGTTTAAGCACAGCGCCGGATTCTCAAAAGACTAGATTGTAGGACTGCAGCGGGGATCAGTTGGCAGGATTGAAACGCAGGGTTTTCCTCATCTTGCTGCAGCCTCCAAAAAAGGTAATGTTTATTTGTTGTACATACTCTTTATCACTATATCGTATCACTCGACTTAAATGCACTGTTGTTGCCAAACTGTACTGTATAGCTAATCCAGCGTACACTGTATGACCAGTATCTTTATTTAAATACATATTATTTATGTGTGTGGGTAAGTTCCAGAGCACTGTTAAGTTTCATTGTTTACATTGAAAAAGAAAAAAGAATCATTCACAATGCACTGTGGTCGTCTGTGAGTGTGGTGCCCGAGCAACTGATTAAATCCTTACAAAAATGAATTGCAAAATACATTGGTTTCGACGTATTTCTTTATTTATTTATCTGATCCAGATACAGAGGGCAAATGTTCTGTCCCGACAATAGATGAACCCTTTGAAGCTACCCTTATCGCCTCCAGTTCTTAAAGAGATAATAATCACAGGTTCGAGAGCAATAATCAATTTATTCTGTACGTGTGCAGGTGGATTTTATAGTTTAAACATAATACTTCAAGGCCCTCGTTCGTCATTCTCCCCCGGTGAGCTCTGTCTCATGTCCCTCTCTGTCTCAGCATGCCCGTGTGTGTGTGTGTGTGTGTGTGTGTGTGTGTGTGTGTGTGTGTGTGTGTGTGTGTGTGTGTGTGTGTGTGTGTGTGTGTGTGTGTGTGTGTGTGTGTGTGTGTGTGTGTGTGTGTGTGTGTGTGTGTGTGTGTGTGTGTGCGCGCGAGCACCCGACGGCAGCAGTGTACAAAACTTGACCTCCTGTCCATCTTTGAATTTTGCAGCAAATGCTGTTTGGCCTTCAATAAGCTCTGTTCATGCAAGTTACCATAAAATGTCCAACATCTTTCAAAGCTCAAGCTCAAGCAGTTTCCTTTCATCCACCGTCCTCTCAACATGTTAGTGCTTTTTTTTTCCCCCCTTTTCTTTTTCCTTTTAGACCGTTCTCTCCCAGGTTGTTTCAGCTCATATTACTCTAAAGTGATGGCTCTCTCCCGTGCCTCCTACCTGGTCTCCCTCCGAACAAGGTCCAGAGGCGAGTTGACGCAAGTGACGCCTCAAAGACGAGCTGCGAATCCAGAATCTACTCCGGACCAAATCTCGTTTCTTATGCCGAGCGGAATTCTGGAAATAACGATAGACGTTATACGGCATACCGTATAATGCATTCTTTCCAGCGCCATCGGGACCCTTCAGGCAGCAAATCTGACGGACTATTTGGGGGGGAAAAAACTTGAATCAAACTCGAAATGATACCGTAAAAGCCACGGCAACATTTCGCTCACCCGGCGAGACGAAAGGAGAAAGGAAGAGAATGCAAAGGGATGAAGGGAATTATGCTTTCATACCAGAGGAGTCGCCCGATCTCTCGCCGGGCGGAGAACTGGCCGCTGGCGATGGGCTCCGATGCGCAGCAGCTCTTACCTCTCGTCAGGCCCTGCCTCGGTTTGTTTTTCTTGCATAATTACGCTCAAGATCTGATTTGCCTTCAGCCTAATCCGAATTGGCACGAGAGATACATACTTGGCACATTTCCATTAGTTGTGCCTCAACATTGGACTGAACTTTTTGGCTCATTACTTGCAGCTCTGCGTTCAAGTAATACGCCTTTCAGTGTGTCAATATAATACACAGTACTTGTATTTTACAGAAACATTTTACTGATGTAGGTTTCAGTGAGTATGTGGTTAGACCATTGTTATAAGGTTCCATGCAGGTATGAGAGTTCAATTTAATACACATACAAGACCCCTTCGAAGGCTAATTTTTTATTTATTTTTTTAATCATCTCTCTCTTATTCAGTTAAAAAAAAAAAGTAAAAAAAGTATTGCCGGGACTGTAACAGAGAAGTAGGAACAATGTTAAAATGTGATGAACTAGATGATTATATTATTTGTTATTCGTACCGGCTCCTTCGGTTCGGTAAGGTAAGTGAAATCTTTCCACAGAACAGTACAAGGATTTTTTTTTTAGGATTTCTCTCTACGGGTAAAGTGAGTTGGCTTGATCTGGAACAGGTACGTGTACTGTAGCAGGTAAATATGAAGGCAGTATTAGGTACAGCGGTACGGTAGGACTCTGATGCAGTAGAATTTTATTCTTGATTTTGATGAAAATAATAATTGTGGCTAGTAAATCTCACAAAATGTTTATGTTGAAATTAAGACCCTCATAAATTCTAATTTCAGACTATTGATTGGCTTTTGAGGCCTAATACTCTTTTTAAATTTAAGACATTTCTGGGGCCTGCACTGAGTGTGGCGCGCGATAAAACGTGGCGCGTATCGATGACGAGGAGGTCACTCTGATATGCCACGCGGTCACAAATAACAACCAGAGCTGTCGGTCAGGACCACAAGCCTCCCAAATCAGATGGGATGGCGGCAGAGGGATGCATACATTGACAGAAGGACATGAGAGCAGGGATGAATTTGGCAAATCTACACCAGGTGAAAGGTACAAGAGGAACAGAAAGCCTGAAGAAATATCGATGACACGTCAAACCTGAGAGGTTAATAACAGCTTACAGCACACGATAACGAGAGAACCGGGATCGTGGAGGAGTGAGGAGTGAAATGTGGCTCCTGATTAGACAATCAAAAGGAAAACAAATCGGTGCTCGAAAACAGAGTTGTCGTTTTCAATGCCTGCGGGAATTCATGTTGCCATGGAAACCCACCCTCTAACTCTGGTCTTGGTTGCTGGCGGAGTATGGCAATGGCACTGTGGGCGTCTATTCCCACAGGTCAGGGTTTAGGGAGGGAGGCGGAGTTTTTCCGGCCGTGGTGCGCCGACATGGCGAGAGTTTTATTGTTCATTTCAATATCCGGCCACGCAGGCCACAATAACACGGACAATTCTAAGACATACTTTATATCTGAAACAGGAGTTTTGCCTTAGCCGCGTTCATGACCGAGAAGTTGTTTTCACTAAAATCCACTGCAATAGTAATTAGAGTATTCTGAGTAAACGCACAGATATAACTTCCTACACGTCGCTCGGAATGGACCGCAGATCCCCCGACGTACAGAGCTCAGGGCCCAACCGATTCAATACTAAATCAATCACAGAAACAGAAATCCTCTTGGAGTTTCCCAGGGGCGGGGAATTATTTAACGACCGTCTAGTTTTCCCCGACACATTTAATTAGCGGAGAGAGAATTTCCGGTGGTGATTTTTCTCTCGAAACATCTCAACGCTTGACATTTGGCTTTTTCGCTGGTGCAGCTGCGTTCTCGCCAGTGAGAGGATGTTGGAGTATTTTTTTATTTTATTTTTTTGAAGCGGCTCCCGGCTCTCGGGCTGATTAATCTGTCGAGGAGACACAAGACGAAGGCCAGCTGAGCAGGGACTCGAGCAAACACACGCTTGAAGGAGGCTAGCGCGAGCCAGTGGAGCAGACCTGGACGTCTGGAAGAAGAAGCTCAGCACGGTGGACGTTCCCATGGCTCCTCATCAGACGAGCCTCAAAGAACGTCCTCCAGACCCGCCCACCATCTGAGCTTATCACTGATCGTAGAGAACCCCACTGAAATTTGCCGGTTTTTCCTCTTTCTCTTCTTTCCGTGCGCTCCCAAACCGGGGTCCGCGGCCTCCCCGGGGGGGGGGGGTCCTCGAAGGAATTGCAAGGGGGCGCCTCAGGAACCCCTGCCCTTTTGTTAAAAATAAGAGATGAAAGTTTACATTCTTTCAACTGGTAATGTCACAGCATTTTTATCCTTCCGTGTGGATGATTTGGCTTGGGAGATTTGAAAGGTTACAGTGATGCTGCGTTAAAGGTTTTTCCGAGGCTAGGACATTTTGCGGGGGTTTGATCTCGATCTAACACTGGCAGTATCCACAAGGTCTTGAAATCATCCTCGCTGGCAGCTGGCTCCTGACTTCACAGCTTCTCTGACTTCCGACAGCGGGACAGGTATATAAATATATATATAAATTTTTTTTTTTCTATGTACAAGGCTGTCTTTCCTTTGCTACAGACATAACTTTTAACCCTGTAAAACACGTCAAAGAATAACCAGACTTATTATTTATTTTTTGCTTATTGGACCGTTTGACGGAAAAATAAAATGCAAATATGATATATGGTATAATATGGTATTTATTGCAATGTATTGATCACAACAGGTTTTTTTTGAGGGGGGGGTTTCGCGTTGTGGCAGGCGAGGCGACAGTTTCTGTTCTTCCTCAGATGGACCCACAGTAGACGTGAGAATCGTGGTCGTTTATCACTAAACTGGTTTCATATATGTTGGGAAATATGTAGATCAATGCGATTTTTTTTTTCTTCCTCAGGTGGTTGGCCATCTACATACAAATTTCTAAATTTCCACTCTAAATATATTAATCAATCATCAATATATTTCATTTAAATCTTGAATTGGTTTAATTCATAGTCAACTGTATTTTGCGTTGTGGTAGGGATTAGGCATATTTGAAATATTTGAAATCATGAAATACAATACGATGAGCATTGAGGGATTTACAGACAAAATTCCTGCTGTATCATATTTTATACACACATTTTCAACACAATTTTACAATCAAATAAGGTACGAATTATTAAGTAATTGTATTATTAGTAACAAAATATTAGTAACAACATAAATGTTATTATGACTAACTTTTTCAAAATTACTAAAGATTTCCTTGCTAAAAACCATGCAGGTCTCTGAATGAGGGGTCGGGTTTAGAATTGTAAGCCTCTCCGCTGCCGGCAGTGCACAGATAATCCACCGGAGGGGTGAATACAGAATGAATATACAGTATACACACACCCATCAGCCACAACATTAAAACCACTGACAGGTGAAGTGAATAACATTGATCATCTCATTACAATGGCATCTGTCAAGGGGTGGGATGTATGAGGCAGCAAGTGAACAGTCAGTTCTTGAAGTTGATGTGTTGGAAGCAGGAAAAATGGTCAAGCGTAAGGATCTGAGCCACTTTGACGAGGACCAAACTGTGATGGCTAGGCGACTGAGTCAGAGCTTCTCCAAAACCACAGGTCTTGTGGGGTGTTCCCGGTGTGCAGTGGTTACTACCTACCAAGAATAGTCCAGGGAAGTACAACTGGTAAACCGGTGACAGGGTCATGGGCGCCCATGATTGATGTGTGTGGGGAGTGAAGTGTAGCCCGTCTGGTTCGATCCCACAGAAGAGCTACTGTAGCACAAACTGGTAAAAAAGTTAATGCTGCTATGATAGAAAGGTGTCAGAACACACAGTGCATCACAGCTTGCTGTGTGTGGGGCTGTGTAGCTGCAGACCGGTCAGAGTGTCCAAGCTGAGCCCTGTCCACCACTGAAAGCACCTACAATGGACACGTGAGCGTCAGAGCTGGACCATGGAGCCATGGAAGAAGGTGGCCTGGTCTGATGAATCATGTTTTCTTCTACATCATGTGGATGGGTGGGTGCGTGTGCGTCGTTTACCTGGGGAAGAGATGGCTCCAGGATGCACTATGGAAGAAGGCAAGCCGGCAGAGGCAGTGTGATGCTCTGGGCAATGTTATGCTGGGAAACCTTGGGTGCTGGCATTCCTGTGGATGATACCTGATGGAAGTGGCCTCTTTCAGCAGGAAAATGCGCCCTGCCACACTCCAAAAATTGTTCAGGAATAGTTTGAGGAACATGACAAAGAGTTCAAGGTGTTGACTCAGCCTCCAAATTCCCCCAGAACTCAATCCAATGTCGCATCTGTGTGGTGTGCTGGAACAACAAGCCTGATCCATGGGGGCCCCACCTCACAACTTCCAGGACTTAAAGGATCTGTTGCTCACGTCTTGGTGCCAGACACCACAGGACACCTTCAGAGGTCTGGTGGAGTCCATGCCTCCACGGCTCAGAGCTGTTTTGGCCGCACAAGGGTGAGCTACACAATATTAAGCAGGTGGTTTTAATGTTGTGGCTGATCGGTGTATACATAGCACATATTGTATAGACTAATTTATCAAATTTGATACAATTGGTGAGCCCTTGAGTCATCAATTACAAGCCACTCCTGCGAAGGACTTGTTCATCAGGACCTCGCCAAGGTCACCTTATGCTTGAGAATGCACCCGCTGGGCCGCCATCCTGAGACTCTTTCCGACACAACAACAGATGTAAAAACCAAACTTCACAACAACCACAAGGCCTCCCACGGCCTTAGTTACTCGCAACTTCTGCTGCTCAGTCATTCGGGACTCGACTACGTTCACCTGGCATTCAAGTCATCATGCAACATTTTAATTAAGGGCTGGGTTAAAAAAAAGCAAACATATTACAAACATATATACAGTAAGCAAGGAGAATTCACGGCTTTCCGGAGGCAGCAGGCTGTGCACAATTGAATATTTTGTGCTTGATCATTTTTATTTCGGGTAATATTCTTTATTGATGAAATAATATAAAGTAGAACATAACAGTTAAGTTGGATGATGGGGGCATTGGTTTGTTTTTAATGCCATTGAAACCACACGTATGCACTAATCCTTTCGAGCGCATATGTGCACTCAAAATAATAAGCTACATTCCAGAGCCACAGGACGGAGTTGTTGCAGCAGTTTTGGACGATTAATAAAGAGCGGGAATGAGTGGGAGTTGGGAATAAAGGTTGAGAATTTGAACTCCACTTCCAGATTGACTCTGTCTCGGATGCAATGGCGTACAAATACTTGGCGTTGCACGCCAAGCCTAATGACAGCATAGGTTAAAGAAATAAAAAATAAAAATAATAAGCATCATTTTGAAGCCAAAGAATATCTGGGAGATTCATTACGGTTTGGGGGGGGGGGGGGGGATCTGAAGGCGTGAATTTCAATTGCAAAACACTGTGGTAACCTTTGAAAATGCTGTCTTAGCCTGGACAAGTGCTTCAAACCATATCATTCTATCAAGCTCTCAAATATACAACTCACCTCATCCCTAAACTGTCCTGAATTTTAAAAGCAAAGGAGACCATTTGAAAGCGGTTAACCTTATCAAGCTGTAATTACTTTACTCTACTCCCCCCCCCCCCCCCCCCCCCCCCCACAGATGGCTCTGCCGCGTTGGAATACAACCTTTCCATCCGCTGAGTCCTTTCACAGGATATTGCGTGCCTGAATAGCCGGAGTGAAGCGGCCACTTACGTCATATCTTTGTCTTTTAAGCGTCTCGCCGAGGTCAAACTTCTCAGACTCCAGTCTCATCAGCCCCCGCCACAGCCCGCCGGCTTTCTCTATTTTCAGAACAGGGCGTCACAAAAGAGAGCCAGGCTGCATAACAAACACTAGGGCTGCAGCTAATGATTATTTCCATAAAATAATGCTGCAATAAGGTGCATAATTATGGTAATCTCTTATTAGAATTTAGCTGAACCCAAACAGGGGTCTTGCCCAATATGCTTATCCGGAAGTCTAAAACGCTTTATATCGTGCACACGCGTTAACATTTCTGTGTGGAGCTGCAGGATTTTAAAGATTAGAATGGCTAAAATGATGTAAACAAATGTTGCGTTGATCGATTCACTGATGATATGTTATTGAAATTGCTAAAATTTTAGTAAATAAATTAAATACAAATGAGACCTTACTTAAAGGATTTAAATACATTTTTCATTGATCAGTTAAAAATGTGTGGAAAATAAGACATTCAATAAAAAAAGAATCATTTAAAATAACCTAAACTATATACAGTATACAGTATGTATATTTGCTGATCAAAACATAGATTCTATGCTAAAATACTACTATTACTAAAATTACAAAAAGGCAATTAATTAAACTTCCCCTATTGATGTATAATTCAATATTTGCACCCTTCTTTGGATACAGTGTGTTGAATTTTCAGATTCTGATGGCTGCATGTGATGACTAAACAGTATATTGTCCCCTCTTCATTCTTAGATCGCTGCCCGTGTGAAAATCATGAAGACCAGGGTTAGCTTTTTTTTTTGGTGGGACTCTCTTTTTAAAAATGACAAACTATCGCAACGAGCCTCATCTATAAATGTAAGTAGACGGAGATTTCTGAACATTTTTTCACAGATATTTCTGCACTCAATGATAATATTAACGCTTAAATCTGCAAACCAATCGTTTTTATGACATGAGTAATGTTTGATGAATCAGAAGTTCAGTTCGTGCATGTGTTATTGATGAAAGTATCGACTGCAGGCTAAGCCCCTGACGTCTTAAACCACTCTCCACCTCTGGACCAACACTAGCAGTGTGCACTTATCATGCGGGTTTTTCAGCATTGAATGTGACCATTCAACTGCCATACAGAACCGCCCCAGTGAGGCGTGAACCCAGAACCTTGTTTGGATTTCTGGAGAAATGTCAGAATGCGAGAAAATGAATAGAGGTATTTCTTTCTGAACATTTCTGTCAGGAAGGCTGAACAATTGAATGTTTAAGATGATTGAGACGTCTTTAAGAAAGTGCAAATGTGCACATGTTTCATGTTGTTGGTATTTGAATTTATTTTATTCATATTTATGTTCAAATTATTTATTTGTATTATTATTTTATCATAGTGTTTCTGTAAAATGGTGAACTATTTTTTTTTACACTTATTAGCACAAACATTTTTATTTTATTGTGCTCATATTTGCTTTTGTAATAAATTTGTTCTTAATGAGTCTTCACTCATTAAGAACAAATGTATTACAAAAGCCTTCAGCAACTGGAATGCTTATTTCTCGCTACAAATTTGATCAGAAACTGATTTTGGTGTACTGTTGAGGTGAAATCAGTGAATGTTACACATGTTAGAAGGGCTCTAATGCATATCTGAGAGGTATGTTCAGCATAAAACTTCAAAAACATGTTTTGTGGACATCAGAGACCTGTATTAACTCGTACTTTAAAGGAGCATAACACTGTAGGTCCTCTTTAAGTTCCCCACTGGGGATCGAATTATTGTCATGTTGTCAACAGCCCTTACCACTGAGCCAATACACCAAACGCACCTCCATAAATACAGTACATACATCCATACGGAAGTGCAGACATCTGTATTTAATTATTTAGTTGTGTATATAAACCCATAATTGATCTTATAATCTCCTGATTTACTGACGTAAATCCACACAATACCACCTAATCACGTTTTAAAATGTTTTCACTCAAAAATAAAAGTTTGATAAGTTTCATTGTTGTACAGATGGACAATAGAACTTATATTCATGGGAATGTTTTGACGATGGCAAATACTCTGTATTTCAAGTACAAGATTCATGGATAGGAAAATGTCATATTTATGTTTATTGGTATTTTAAGGTGTTTTTAACGCTCCAAAAACAACACAGATGAACCGCCAGGAAACCATTGTGGAACAGGTGGAAGTCTTCTAACTAACCTGGGAATTACTGATGAAGTTTATTGTCAGTGTCTGATTGTCACACATTCTCTTGTCCTTTGCCTTCCTGCCCATTCCCCTTACAGTATGTATGTATGTACCAAAAAGTATGTATGTGTGTTAATATGTATGTACGTTATATATGTTTGTATTTGTGTATTTATTTATGTACATTTTTTATGTATGTATCTGTGGTGTGGGGATGGTGTGGTTTGAGCAGCCACACCTGTCCTGGGTCTAGAAAATTGGGGCCCAGGATCAGTGTGGCTGTGTGCAGCTGTAAATATTTTTTTTATGTATTTATGTTTTTATGTATGTATCTGTGGTGTGGGAATTATGTGGTTTGAGCAGCCACACCTGTCCCGGGTCTATAAAACTGGGGCCCAGGATCAGTGTGGCTGTAAATACATTTTTAATGTTTTAATGTAGGTATCTGTGGTGTGGGGATGGTGTGGTTTGAGCAGCCACACCTGCCCCGGGTCTCGAAAATTGGAGCCCAGGATCAGTGTGGCTGTGTGCAGCTGTAAATGATTTTTTTTTTAATGTATTTTTGTTTTTATGTATGTATCTGTGGTGTGGGGATGGTGTGGTTTGAGCAGCCACACCCGTCCCGGGTCTCGAAAATTGGGGCCCAGGATCAGTGCGGCTGTGTGCACCTGTTGCCCGTTCCAGCTGGCAGCTAGCCCGTTAGCCAGCTGCTCCGCCCAGCAGCCGCCGCCGGGACCGTGCAGCGAGCCAGGCCACCCCTCCAAGCAGAGCCCGGCGCAGCCGAGCCTGGACACGCCTCCGCCAGCCGGCTCTGCAGCCCGAGGCCCCCACACTCCGCGAGGAGGGAGGATAAGTAAAGACAACCTCAGTGAGGAAGGTCACATTGGTTGTCATAGTATATTTTTGCATTTTTCGACATAGTATAGGATGTCGCTTTGGGATGTATTTCCACATAGTATATTTGGAAAATCTTCGACATAGTATAGTTTGTTGTTTTTGGATGTTTTGCCACGTAGTATATTTTGATATTTTTGGCATAGTATAGTATCATTTTAGTTGTAATGTTTTCCTTCAGTATATTAGTATATTATAGTATATTTTGAACTTTTTTGACATAGTATGTACTGTATGTCGTTTAGGTTCCTCGCCACTCCAACCACGGACTGTTCCATCTGCTGCGGTCAGCAAAGCGCCTCCGCAGCCACACAGCGAGAACGGAGAGACTGAGACGCAGTTTCTTCCCACAAGCCATAAGAACTGTCTCCACTATGTTACTGTACTGTATGCAGCATACTGTACCGCACTGTATCACTGTTCTGGGTTACTGCATATTGTACTGCAAGTTACTGTATCACTGTTCTGGGTTACTGCATATTGTACTGCAAGTTACTGTATCACTGTTCTGGGTTACTGCATATTGTACTGCAAGTTACTGTATCACTGTTCTGGGTTACTGCATATTGTACTGCAAGTTACTCTATCACTGTTCTGGGTTACTGCATATTGTACTGCAAGTTACTCTATAAATGTTCTGGGTTACTGCATACTGTACTGCATACTGTATCACTGTTCTGGGTTACTGCATACTGTACTGCAAGTTACTGTATCACTGTTCTGGGTTACTGCATACTGTACTGCAAGTTACTGTATCACTGCTCTGGGTTACCGCATACTGCGCTGTATTGCTGTTCTGTTCGGTGTTACTGTATTGCCGTGTCGTACTGTTGTATACTGTACTGTATATCTCCATACACACTTTATTCACATGCACTTTACTGCACTTATCTGTATATACAAATAGCGTATTTTATATACATAACTCTGTTCCCTTTACTTGTGTTTTGTAACCCCACTCTGTATTACCTTTTTGAGTCTTTTTTAAATTTTATTTTATTTATATTATTCTATTCTCTAACTGCGTGACGTTTTAGGAATCAGTTCGTTTCAGTGAGTTTGCCTGGTAGAAATTGGGTTAATTAGGCTATTATGTTTGGTTTCGAAAATATTGTGCATAGTCTCCGGGTGCGTTGCAAAGACATTTAACTGCATATATGTATGTGTATGTATGTAACAAATAAACCTCTTGAATCTTGACTCTTTTAATGTTTTTCGGCATAGTATATTTTGACATTTTTCGACATATTATAGGATGTCGCTTTTGGACGTATTTCCATGTAGTATATTTT
Organism: Zeus faber; assembly: GCF_960531495.2. Taxonomy (NCBI): domain Eukaryota; kingdom Metazoa; phylum Chordata; class Actinopteri; order Zeiformes; family Zeidae; genus Zeus; species Zeus faber. Next base: position 8,741,620 of record NC_137208.1, read on the forward strand.
GAAATTTTTTCGACATATATAGTATGCCATTTTTAGACGTAATATATTTTGACATTTTCCACATAGATAGTATGTTGTATTTCAATTTTTTTCATCATAATTTATTTTTGGCATTTTTCGACATAGTATAGTTTGTCGTTTTTGGGCGTTTTTAGTCATAATATATTCTTACATTTTCTAACATAGTATGTTGTTTTTGCATGTTTTTCGGCAGAGTATATTTTGACGTTTTTCAACATAGGATAGTACGTTGTTTTTGGGCATTTTTAGTCATAATATATTTAGATGTTTTTCGACATAGTATAGTATGTCTTTTCTTACATTCTTAGGCATAGAATATTTTGAAGTTTTTCAACATAGTATAGTATGTCTTTTCTTACATTCTTAGGCATAGAATATTTTGAAGTTTTTCAACATAGTATAGTATGTCATTTTAGGGAGTTTTTAGTCACAATATATTATTACATTTTTCGACTTATAGTATAGACTGAAAGTATGTCGTTTTCGCACGTTTTTCGGCAGAGTATATTTTGACGTTTTTCGACATACTATAGTTTGTCGTTTTTGGGTGCTTTTAGTCATAATATGTTATGAAGTTTTTTGACATAGTATAATGTGCCTTTTCTTAAATTCTTAGGCATAGAATATTTTGAAGTTTCTCGATATAGTATAGTATGTCGTTTTTGGCCGTTTTTGGCAGAGTATATTTTGATGTTTTTCGATTTAGTGTAGTATGTCATTTTAGGGAGTTTTTAGTCACAATATATTATTACATTTTTCGACGTATAGTATAGACTGAAAGTATGTCGTTTTCGCACGTTTTTCGGCAGAGTATATTTTGATGTTTTTCGACATACTATAGTTTGTCGTTTTTGGGTGCTTTTAGTCATAATATGTTTTGAAGTTTTTCGACATAGTATAGTATGTCTTTTCTTACATTCTTAGGCATAGAATATTTTGAAGTTTTTCAACATAGTATAGTATGTCTTTTCTTACATTCTTAGGCATAGAATATTTTGAAGTTTCTCAACATAGTATAGTATGTCTTTTCTTACATTCTTAGGCATAGAATATTTTGAAGTTTTTCAACATAGTATAGTATGTCTTTTCTTACATTCTTAGGCATAGAATATTTTGAAGTTTTTCAACATAGTATGGTATGTCGTCTTTGGGGCGTTTTTAGTCGTAATATATTATTACATTTTTTGACATAGTATAGTATGTCGTTTTCTCATGTTTTTCGGCAGAGTATATTTTGATGTTTTTCGACGTCGTTTTTGGGCGTTTTTAGTCATAATATATTTTGACGTTTTTCGACAGAGAATAGTATGTCTTTTCTTACGTTCTCAGGCATAGAATATTTTGAACTATTTCGTAGTTTTGCTTATCATAGTCTAGTATACACGCAAACAGGAATAATACAAAAAGGACCAATTACAGAACTTGTAAGAGGAATTATTGCATCGCAATATGAACATGTAACGGTGAAACGATGAAAACGCAGCCATAAATAACCTAGTGGCTGTGTCACCTGACACAGCCACTATGGCATGCTGTCGGTGGCAGTGTGACTGAGTGAGTTTGGGGAATGTGAAAAAATTGCCCCAAAAAAGATAACTGCAGAGGTAATAAAAATTCAGCAATTTTTTTCATGTTCTCCAATCTTCTCCAAACTCACACCTGTTTGGGTGCAAACAGCATCTGTGGAGTGAGTTTGGGGAACGTGAAAAATTTGCACCAGGAAAAAGAATTGCATAGATACCCATGCAATTTTTTTCTTGGTGGCAATTTTTTCACGTTCTCCAATCTTCTCCAAACTCACAACTGGGCCGTTTGGTTCCAAACAGCATGTGTGGAGTGAGTTTGGGGAACGTGAAAAATTGGCCCCATGAAAAAAAAAATCGCATAGATACCTATGCGATTTTTTTTTTTGGCTGCATTTTTTTCATGTTCTCCAATCTTCTCCAAACTCACACCTGGGCTACTTGGTTGCAAAGAGCATGTATGGAGTGAGTTTTGGGAATGTGAAAAAATTGCCCCAAAAATGTTTCCCTTTTCTCAGCAATATTTTCAAGTTTTCCAACCTTCTCCAAACTCACACCTGGGCCACTTGGTTTTAAACAGCAAGTGTGGAGTGAGTTTTGGCAACAGGGAAAATTTTCCCCCTGGAATAATATCGCATAGGGAACTGTACCAATGCAAATTTTGTTTGACTATAATTTTTTCACACTCTCCAGTCTCCTCCAAACTAACACCTGGGCAGCTTGGCTGCAAACAGCATGTGTGCAGTGAGTTTGGGGAGCTTGAAAAATTTGCAGTTCCCAAAAAATCGCTTAGTCACCTGTGCAATTTTTTTCTTTTGGCGGCAATTTTACCACGTTCTCCAATCTTCTACAAACTCACACCTGGTTCGCTTGGTTGCAAACAACATGTGAGGAGTGAGTCTGGGGAATGTGAAAAAATTGCCCCAAAAAATAACCTACGCCAAAGAAACATATCAGCAATTTTTGCACGTTCTCAATCTTCTTCTTCTCCTCATTTTTTTAACAATTGTAAAAAAGAACAATTATTGCATTTTAAATGTAACATTAATTTAACTTCGGTTTCCACCACCGCCCAGTCTCCCAGCACCTCCCGGACAGATTTGGTTCCCTTCCCTCTGCTGACGGAGCCAGGACAGAGCCATGATAGACATCCCCCGACGCACCCAGAGTGCCGGGCTCCAAGCCACAACAGCTGGGACAGAGTCCCCCGCTTATAACAATCAGCTTAAGTCTTAAACTAAATTACCATTATCCTTCGAGTGCTACTGTGATCTATTTACTCAGATCTGTTTAAATGAGAACATTTACTTTCGGGTGTTTTTAAAGCCCTCATGGCAGAAACAAAGTGATGTACTAAATGAAAACTTAACATAACATTTTATTGAGAAAAATTTAATTCACAAGGGAAATGACTGAGTCCGTTATATGTGCGGGGTTAATCCAAGTCCAAAAGGGGCGTCCTAATACAGCTTGCCTAGTCCAAGCTAAACATTAGGATCACCCACCAGCCACAACATTAACACCACCACAAATAACCACTAATATTGTGTAGCTCCCTCCTGTGCGGCCAAAACAGCTGTGAGCCATGGAGGCATGACCTCTGAACACAAGACCTCTGAAGGTGTCCTGTGGTGTCTGGCACCAAGACGTGAGCAGCAGATCCTTGAAGTCCTGGAAGTTGTGAGGTGGGGCCCCCATGGATCAGGCTTGTTGTTCCAGCACATCCCACAGATGCTCCATCGGATCGGACCCTGACCCCGCCCATCCACATGATGTAGAAGAAAACATGATTCCTCAGACTAGGCCACCTTCTTCCATGGCTCCATGGTCCAGTTCTGATGCTCACGTGTCCATTGTAGGTGCTTTCAGTGGTGGACAGGGCTCAGCATGGACACTCTGACCGGTCTGCAGCTACACAGCCCCACACACAGCAAGCTGTGATGCACTGTGTGTTCTGACACCTTTCTATCATAGCAGCATTAACTTTTTGTGCTACAGTAGCTCTTCTGTGGGATCGAACCGGACGGGCTACACTTCACTCCTCACGTGCATCAATGAGCCTTGGGCGCACGACCATGTCACCGGTTCACCGGTTGTCCTTCCTTGGATCACTCTTGGTAGGTAGTAACCACTGCATACTGGGAACACCCCACAAGACCTGTGGTTTTGGAGATGCTCTGACCCAGTCGTCTAGCATCACAGATTGGTCCTCGTCAAAGTGGCTCAGATCCTTACGGTTGACCAAGCAAGTCCCAAGTTAATTATCCTTGGGAAAGTCAAGTCAAGTGAAGTCACAGTTTATGTCAAGTCAAGTCACAGGTTATGTCAAGTCGAGTCACAGGTTACATAAGCATATACATACATATGCAAAAGCATATTCCCTCTATCTATTCCATTTTATTTCATTTTATTTTTATTGTATTTTATTTTATTCTATATATTTTTATTTTATTCTATAAGTATTCAACTTACTGTATTACGTTTTAGGAGTCAGGTCTATTAGAAATCATTTTTTTTCCTAGGACATATTGTGTGTTATCACCGGGTGCGTTGCATTACATTTCACTGCATATATGTATGAAAGTATGTATATGTATGTGACGAATAAACCTCTTGACTCTTGAATCTTGAAAGGTTATGTCAAGTCAAGTCACAGGTTATGTCAAGTCAAGTCACAGGTTATGTCAAGTCAAGTAACAGGTTATGTCAAGTCGAGTCACAGGTTATGTCAAGTCGAGTCACAGGTTATGTCAAGTCAAGTCACAGGTTATGTCAAGTCAAGTTACAGGTTATGTCAAGTCAAGTTACAGGTTATGTCAAGTTACAGGTTATGTCAAGTCAAGTTACAGGTTATGTCAAGTCAAGTCACAGGTTATGTCAAGTCAAGTCACAGGTTATGTCAAGTCAAGTCACAGGTTATGTCAAGTCGAGTCACAGGTTATGTCAAGTCAAGTTACAGGTTATGTCAAGTCAAGTTACAGGTTATGTCAAGTCAAGTCACAGGTTATGTCAAGTCAAGTTACAGGTTATGTCAAGTCGAGTCACAGGTTATGTCAAGTCGAGTCACAGGTTATGTCAAGTCAAGTCACAGGTTATGTCAAGTCAAGTCACAGGTTATGTCAAGTCAAGTTACAGGTTATGTCAAGTTACAGGTTATGTCAAGTCAAGTTACAGGTTATGTCAAGTCAAGTCACAGGTTATGTCAAGTCAAGTCACAGGTTATGTCAAGTCAAGTCACAGGTTATGTCAAGTCAAGTCACAGGTTATGTCAAGTCGAGTCACAGGTTATGTCAAGTCAAGTCACAGGTTATGTCAAGTCAAGTCACAGGTTATGTCAAGTCGAGTCACAGGTTATGTCAAGTCAAGTCACAGGTTATGTCAAGTCAAGTCACAGGTTATGTCAAGTCAAGTCACAGGTTATGTCAAGTCAAGTCACAGGTTATGTCAAGTCAAGTCACAGGTTATGTCAAGTCAAGTCACAGGTTATGTCAAGTCGAGTCACAGGTTATGTCAAGTCAAGTTACAGGTTATGTCAAGTCAAGTTACAGGTTATGTCAAGTCAAGTCACAGGTTATGTCAAGTCAAGTTACAGGTTATGTCAAGTCAAGTCACAGGTTATGTCAAGTCAAGTTACAGGTTATGTCAAGTCAAGTTACAGGTTATGTCAAGTCAAGTCACAGGTTATGTCAAGTCAAGTTACAGGTTATGTCAAGTCGAGTTACAGGTGATGTCAAGTCGAGTCACAGGTTATGTCAAGTCAAGTCACAGGTTATGTTAAGTCAAGTCGAGTCCTTAGTTAAGGAAAGTCAAATCAAGATACTGCAGTCTTACCTGCAGTATCTGTGGTCTTTTCAAAGAGAAAAGACAAGGTATAAGTACCTGTCTAATGATGATATTATTGGCCAAATTAATTGAATTTGTATAATTATTGATATTCAATAAAATATAAATGTAATGAAACAAATTACTTTATAAAAGCTATATATATTTCGTAATTTATTCTCAATAAAAAAATATTCGGTCCCCATCACTTCCAACAGTGAAATACTGACAGTCAGACTCCAACATCAAACTTCATCACATTCCGTCCGTCTGTCTGCCTGTAGCAGAATATCTCAAAAAGTTATGAACAGACTCATACAAAGTGATTTGATTGAATGAAAATTATCGAATGAAATTTTGCAGTTGCGGCCGCCATGATGACCTGATCTGATCATACTGTGTGTGTGTGTGTGTGTGTGTGTGTGTGCGTGTGTGTGTGTGTGTGTGTGTGTGTGTGTGTGACCAGCTAGAGGGTAACAAGTGCTTCTCTTTGAAAAAACGTCAGGTAGCGAGGAGCTCGCCTGACAGAGTTGTCATTCAATCAGGACAATGTCCAGGTAGCGGGTAACATTACACTGACACATGTAATTTGAACATTGACAATGTTGAACATTTAAATATTTTATAATTTATATTAGGGCTGTGTGATATGAATATATATATCGTAAGACGATAGAAAAATTGTATCACCTATATATATTTTTGAGCCCGACCGATCTTTGGGTCTGATCCCGATCCCGAATTTGGAGTCCTAGTCCTAGTCCAAGTCAATGATTTGACCAATATTTTGCAAAACAATTGACTCAATTTAAAAAACTTGAAAAGGTCCTATATTTGAGATATTTTAACTTATAACCAAACAAATAAAAATAAACCCACAAAAAACTTGATGGATAAAAAAAAATGCAAAAGATTTTAACAATTTTAAAATTAAATTTAAAAAAAAATCATTTTTCGAGTTCAAGTGTTTGCCTGGTCACCTCCGAAACAAACTTGTTTTCAGAGTTTCCCATAAACACAGCATCTGCTTGGAAAGCCATATCCGTGAGTGCAAACAAATGGCTGGCTTCTGCGCTACTTTTTGAGTGAAGTTATTTATTTGAGTTTTTGAGTAACTTAAAAATAGTCTAAAACATACAAGTAAAGGATTAATAATAAATGTTTTTTTTTAGTTTATTATACTTATTTAAAAATCAGGACATGTGGGCGGCATAACTGCCGAACCCGATGTGGTCAAAAAGTCAAATAATGACCGATATATCGGCCGAACCGATGTATCGGTCGGACTCTAATACAGGGATATCATTTGCAGTTTCCTCTTGTCCACCCTTCTCTCAGCCGCTACCCAAGTCTCCCTTTTCAACTGTAAACCCCAAACTCCTTTAAAACAAACGGAAAATGTTCTGGTAGTCGAAACAGTCTCAACATAGAAAGTGTTAATGGAGAAGAAGAGAGAGAGAGACAGAGAGAGAGGGAGACAGAGCGAGAGGGAGACAGAGAGACCGAGATAAAGACATATGAGAGAGGGTGTGAGGAGAAGGGTTTCACCATATGGCTGAAAAAAAAAAAAAATTTTGAGATGGAAACCCAGTCGTTGCTCCCAGGCCCGTGGTATTAGAAGTGTGTTTGCTTTAATGCGCTGCGGTCAGCCTGCGTCTGGCTAGAAGCGCTGGAATAACAGTGTGCCGGCGCTGGAATGCTGCGGCTGCTGCGTCTAGCGTTAGTCAGTATTAGAGAAAATCCCAAAGCATGAAGCAGCATCCCCGGCCCAGGGCCCGGCTTAGCACGCTCCCGACGACGCAAAAACCCCAAAAACACGTTGAAACCAAAATCAGAGCACATTAAAAAACAAACACATCCTTAATCCTTTCCACAGTCTGACTGGGCCGCCAAACCCATCAGACAACTGCACATTTAACATTCATGATTTTGTTTTGAATTTAAGTTGGAATTAATAACATTTCCATTACATTAATTCTAGCAGGAGGTGCAATTAATTTTAGGACTTGATGCCATTTGCACTAGTTATCATATACATCAAAACTAACTAAAACTAAAAAACTAAAAAATATTTAAACTTATTTCTGCATAACAATGGAATATTTGTATTTATTGTAAATATTTTTCAATGCTGTATATTCTGAATATTGTAATTTAAACCTTGAAAAGGAAAAAGATATATTTAAACTTTTCTTTTAACTTTTACCAATATATGGTTTTTATTGGAAATATTTGCATGGATATTTACTTTATTTGAAACAAAAAAATGTAAGTATAAATTATTTTGAACTGAACTGAAATATTTAAACATTTTTCAATAGAACTGTTTTTCTCAAATTGTTTTAACCAGAAAAACCGAAAAGTTTGAGTAAAAAAACGTGTCGGCCCAGCTACCGAAACATGTCACTTTGATCAAAGATCATTTAGAACAGACATCCTACAATTACCTTTACTATACAAACCTGCATCTGTGAAGGAGCTGTAGCGTGGGTCTTCAGCCCGCTTCACACCAAACAGGAGAAACGACAACAACAAACCGGAAGTCCGTTCATTCCTATGGAGAGTCGGACGCAAAGATCGAGGCTCCGGAATGAATGCCTCCAGATTTTTCAACTCATGCGACAAGTTTTGGTCCGACGCGCCAACCAGAAGCGACGTCGGTCAAGATCTTAATGGAACTGGGCTTAAAACGAGAAAAAAAAAAAGAAGTAAATAAGTCGTGTATTTAAAATAACGTTATTAACGTTAACATTGGCAGTCATTAACAATAAATCTTAATTTTTACAATTATAATAAGTGAATTGTGTGTCTTTTTTTTTCTCCTCCACACTTTGCAAACACCACATAAAGGACATTTCAAATGCTCATTCATGGAAATGTCCAACTGAGCGAAGTACTCGCTGTTGTACTGGATAAAAAAAACCCAAAAAACTCTCCCTTTATCGCCTCACATTGTGATGCAAAACCCAGACGCAGTTCACACGGCGGCCACTAAGGAGGAGGAGGATCCCACTGCCAGATACGCTCACGCATTCGATGTGAAGCCGGCTTTATTTTCTCTAATCCACGATCAGTCGCCGCTCAATCAGCCCCTTCAGAGCATAACGTTACGTCCCCTGTCTGAATCATGTGACCGCGATGCTGCTCCCTGCTTGGTCGGAGCGGTTGTTTCTCCTGTTAGAGACACAAGACAAAGTGCGAGGACGAGAGTAAAACATAATAATAATAATAATAATAATAATAATAATAATAATAATGAAAAAAAAAAGGAGCTTGACCAGTTGGAATTCCTTAACGTCTTTATTGCTGTCGCCGAATCAGTGGTACAATGTTTTACAAACATCCATCCGCTTGGATATAAAAAAAAAAAAAATCCACTTTTACATGACATTTTTCGAGTGCTTGGAGAGAAAGAAACAGATTGTGTGCTTTGCATAGCCTTATCTCTTCATAAAAGACAGGTGTCTGGTTAAATATCGACATAAAAAATAATCAAATAAAAAGAGAGATGGACTTAAGTTGTTAAAAAAAATTAAAATAATATCAATAAGGCAAATACTTAACCACAGTATAAAAAAAAAAAATAATAATAATAATAAACCACAAGTACAAAATATTTTGGTCAAAGCTCCCCCCGCTCTGCTCTTTCTTTTTTTTTTCTTTTTTCGGGAGCCGTGGAATGTGATTGTCAAAGAGTTTTTGAGCAGAACATGGAATTATTTTAATGCCCCGAAGAAATGTTCATATCCTTATCAAAGCGCGAGAAAATTAAGAAATGTGATATGATACTCCCGGTGCCAATACCGGGCCACCTCAGCTACCAATTCCGTAAAAAATACTTTCGAATTATTTTTAATTTTGCAATCATAAGGCAAAGGAAAACGACGTAGTGGTACATTTCCATTGGTTGTACAGTTTCTCTACAGGTCTATGCGATATGCATTTTTATTTTTTTCTTGTGGCCTATTTACTACACACTATGTCCTACAGCTTCCCAAAAAAGCAAAAGGCAAGTTGTCGTATAAGCAAGGGCGGAATGTCTACGAAGATTTTATTTTTAAAGTGATCATGAGCACAAATTCTAAAAAAACAGCTGAGAAAAAACCCAAGAGGGATGAAAAGAGTTAAAAGAGCATAAATAAAAAATTACACTAAGTATTTGTGGATATTAAAAACTCCTCCGATCACCCATCACTGAATTTAATTCCTTTAAACTGCCTGTTGGTGAATATTCTTTTTCGGAATATACAAAAAAAAAAAAAGTAAAATACCTTTTTCTTTTAAATGAGTATAAAATTGATATATAAGATACAGTATAATAATTCATATTCAAAACAACACTTGTGCTAACATATATTACTCAGACCATTGATGCACTATTGGTAAGACGTTATAAAAGGTGAAATCCGCTAAATTCTAGAAGTGCTTTTATCTCTATCCTGAACGGGTGAATAAAATAGCCACGTGTGAAGCTTTTGCTTTAAATATAAATAAAATAAAAAAGATGGAGAAGGAACTGTTTAGAGGGAGAGAACTGGTGTGGTATTATCTTTTTTTCGTACAGTATGTGGACTTCAATCTCTGTCAAAATGATTGGCGAGGAGCAAAAAAATATATATATATATATTTTTTTTTACAAAATTTTAGTTTTGTTCCCGGTAATGATCACATACAGCAAAAAATAAAATTTATGATGATCAAAAAAAATGTCCAAATTTCACAGCATTTTGTTTTCTATTTGGAATGTAAAGAGATCCATGTGCAAACGCACTATAGTCAGCAAAAACACCGTGCCGTGTCAGTACAGCACTTGGAAAGCGTTTCCTTCGTCCTTTGGGTTCTCGGGGCTCCCCCTTATGGGTGTCGTATCATTACTGGGTGCTAAAGACCAGTGCTGCGCCCAAAGTCGAACACTAGCGTACGAGCACACTATCTAGTACGCCGAGTTGGAATGTTACGCCCAAAACCATAGTGCGCACTGACTAGTACGCCAAAAGTGGTGAAATATCTTAGTATGCCCACACCGTGCACTGGGGACCACACTGGTAAGCGTATCCCACAATGCATTGTGACGACACGACGTCGCCGCGGCAACAACCGCGACGTGTCCGAAAATACATTGTTCTTTTTTTTTTTTTTTTTTTTACCCACACACTATGGTGCGCATGTAGTATGTAGTAACCAGGACGTAGTATGCGATCTTGGACGCAGCGGTAGTCTTAAGGAAGAGTCGTGGAGGGTCTTGGTCCCCCGGCTGCAGCAGCCGTTGCAGACATTAGTGTCCCATACCTGGTGGAAGACACAAGGCAGGTCCCTTACAACACGTCAAACCACCGGAGGTCAAAAAGCCCGACCGCTTAAAGGCATTCAAAGGAAGAGCACAGAGCAGCATGCGAGGACGGGCACAAAGTACTCGAGGGACTCGATATTTTGGAATGAAGTCGGGGGTCAGGCACTGCTGTGATTGTAAAGGAGTTGCTTTTTTTTTCCGAATGCCTTCCATGCATTTCCAAATGTGTGAAGCAACAGTAATAGATGCAGTGCACTTTCAGACATACAGAGGTGCGTTGATTCCTTCCCCAGACACACACACACACACACACACACACACACACACACACACACACACACACACACACACACACACACACACACACACACACACACACACACACACACACACACACACACACACACACACACGATAGCACGGCACAGAACGCTGAGGAACACGTCGATCACAGTTGTAGGCGAGGTAGATGAGGACGCCAACTGATTCGGCCGAAGGCAGACCGTTCCAAAATGCCAGGGGTGCGGCTACAGCAAAAGCCCCCGTGTGCCTGAACCAAAGCACTTCCGAACGCTTGATCATCGACGAAGAGCCCGTCACGGGGGTGAGGAGCGTACGCAGCCCGACGAGGTGGCAAATCTCTCCCCCCCCCCCAAAAGAAAATCTGCACACCGAGTGAAATAAACCAATTCCACCCAGCCGGCAACCAGCTGACATGCCGCGTCATCATTCCATACTGTGCACTGTAAGTACGGCTGTGTGTCTGTGTGCGTGTGTGTGTGCGCGTGTGTGTGTGTGCGCACGTGTGTGCGCACGCTGTTCGAGGAGTCTTAAAAGCTCTTCTCCGTCAAGCCCCAGGTCAGAGTGTGACGGCGTGCTAATCTCCCACAGCCCCAGAGAGTAATGCGACGGAGCAGCGTGGCGGAGGCCCCGGTTCCAACGCTCACCAGACAGAACAAGGAGGAATATAGAGTGTGCGTGCGGGATAGGTTGTGTGTATGTGAAGTGCTTATGTACACACACACACACACACACACACACACACACACACACACACATATATATATATATATATATATATATATATATACTGTATATATTTCTATGCAAACTGGCACAATGTCCAACTTTTGTCAAAATGGCAGTTATACAGAGGTGTTTTTTTTAAGGTTTATTGTATATTGCCATTTTTTCAATTTTTTTAAGTAGATATTTAGGTTTATCTTACATTGCTGAATTGTTTAATTGAAACATATTTATATATTTATTGTAGATTATCACTTTTTTTCTATTTTTAAGGTAATTGTTTCCTGCTCTCTCTCTCTCTCTCTCTCCCCAATATATAACCATATACTTGTATAACTGTATAAGGTAATTGCATGATCAGAATGGTTCTGCATGGTTCTTGTGTGTGTGTGTGTGTGTGTGTGTGTGTGTGTGTGTGTTTTCACATAGTGCAGACACGCCTGGAATCCCTCAAGACCGGACTCTTTCCCTGCCCTCTACGAGAGCTAAACCACGAGACTGCAGTATGTCCAGATTTGAAAATAGCAAACAATGCTTTAGCGGCATCCTAATATGCCGTGCACCGTGAGGCTGAACGAAAAAAAAAAAAAAAAAAGAAGAAGAAGAAGAAGAATTAAAAATACACCCCAAAAAATAAAAATAAATAATAATAATAATATATATATATATATATATATATATATATATAAATATAGAAATAGAAAGAAAAACTTTGAGATTTATGGCCGTCTGCAGCTTCCGGGGACAAGTGCAAGTGTAGGGTTGTTTTGGGAGGGCAGCGAGGGAGTTTGGGACAAAAGGTGCGCTGTGAATCATAGGGCCTTTGGCAGGAAGGCGTAGATGGATGGAGACTGTCCTTTAACCGGAGAGTTATCAACTTCCAACCCTCAAGTATCCATCAACAACCCAGAGGCCGGTTTAACAGCGCGGACACTTAACCTTTACACGGCTGCCTCGAAAACCACTCAACGCCAATCATAAAGTGAGAGGAGCCGCGTCCCCTGTGCTTCTCCCGGACTCAATGGCTCGCTCTCTCCACCCAAGGGGACCACGCTCAGGTACCGTTAGGAAGTATTTCACGCCATCCACAGGGTTATATAAAGCACAATCAACACCCCTTCCCACACCGACGGAGACAGAAAATCCACATTCGCAAACCGGGTCACCAGGGTTTTCAGGTGGCGCTATGTACTCACCATTTGTGACTGATTTAGTCTCCCCCCTGCCCGTCATCTGCAAGAGAGTGGGAAGACGGGAGTGAAGGAGCACAAGAGAAGAAAGGGAAAATTGATATTGTTATATTACACTGCCCAAAGTAGAACTGTTGAAATGTGAAAAAGTCCCCCACCATCCCACCAAAGCACCAAGCGCTTACCACAAGGCGATATCTAAGATCTGAACGAAAGCAGCGTTAACCCGAGGGGTTTTGGTGACGTAGACACTAAGATCTCACAAAACGCCCTCATCATCATCCTCATCATCATCATGTCCCCTCTTTCATCTTGCCTTCCCCTGACATCACGGCATAGCACGGTTTTGCTAATAACATGGTGAGCTAACCGCTGCCTTTCCTGTCCAGGGCCCATTTTACGTCAGTGCAGACCACCGCCTCAGTGCCCTCCAACTCCGCTACTCACTGTGGTGGACCACAGACCCTGGCCCACAGACCCTGGCCCACAGACCCTGGCCCACAGACCCTGGCCCACAGACCCTGGCCCACAGACCCTGGTCCACGCTGTACGTTGGCTCGGCACAAGCTATTAGGAGCACATGAGGACAAAGCGACTGCCAGGGGCTTCTATCACGGCGGTGTGAGCGTCCCAAACCCAAAAAACAAACTCACGGCTACGGAGACTAACTATAACTCAAAGTAAGAATAACTCAAGAGAGTGATACGGACGGATATAAATACACAGAAACATTGACAGAGGGAGTAGTGATTGAAACCCAAAGAGAGAAAGTCACAGACAGGCCTTGATCTATAGTTAAAGTGTACTCCTCAAATGAAGACATCGCTCCAAACAGTTAACTAAGTCCTTTACATCGATCATTTATGAGGATAAATAAATGAAGTTGCGATGAATGCGAAATCAAAGCAAGAGTGAGGCGGCGGGGGCTGTGAGCAAAGTCATTCAGAAGAACAAGGCGAGGGCAATGTGGTACGGGCATTTGTGGAAAGTAAAGTGCTCAGCCTGCAGTTGGACAACAGACACGGTGTTAAAAGTTTTACGACTCCGAGCTTTTACAGTAAACTCCGGCGTTGTGAGGATTGTAAAGTCAACGTGGACAAGCTGGAACCGGGGGCTCCGGCGTTCCCTTGTCCTTGGGACTTTGTGAATTTAAAACCGGGGCTATGTGATTAATGGGTTTCATTGCAAAATGCTGTATATGTCTCTTGGCGAACAACTGAAAACCTGTGTTCCAATTATTATAGAAAATAACAAGTAATCTCCGCAGAGGTGAAAAGTAAGGTTTTACTCACACCTGCAATAATATTCTCAGCGTAGATGCCCCTTATTTATAAAGAGCATTTTGGAAGGAAACCCTTTCAACATGGTTATTATTATCATTATGATTCATTGAACCAACGCTGTCCAACCACAGCAGAGGGGAGCAGAGCTTTGCTCGTAACAGAGAGTGATCGATCAATCTGTGATAAGCGCTTGGAAAAAATAAAAATAAAAATGTGGGGAGAAACATCTGCACTTCTTTTCTCTTCTTGTTACCTCTCCGGGCTTCTTCCAGATTTAAAGATGAAGGCAACTAGCTATGCGAGTTCTTTGAGGGGGAAAAAACAAACAGACAAACAGCCTTTGTTATTCCCAGTGCTCCCTCGGTCAAGGCTGAAAACACTATGCGGTTATTTTAACATTTGTTTGGCCACTTGTCTGGGACTCGATGCAAAACATTCCCTCAGTTGACAGGGAGACTGGAAACTGAAGTCATGAGAAATCACAAGAAATGTCTAGGCACTGGGAGACATTGGGGCTCATTTATGAATTGTGGGGCAGAAGGACAAAAGGTTATTCATCCATTTTTGGCCATTTTGGCTTATTTCTGCTGACAGTCACAGCCGGCTGGATCCTATCACAGCTTGCAATGGGCGTAAGGCAGGGAGACACCCTGAATGAGACACCAGTCAATTTCACAAAAAGTTAGGGCAAGGTTTAACTTTTTAAGTTTATTCACATTTTACACACACACAATACTTCCACTCATGTTTCAGAAATGAAATCCATTGTCTCCAGGCATCCCAGGAGGCATGTTTAGAGCTTGGCGCTTTCCAAGGGTGATGATATTGGTATTCTTGCTGACATGTTCATTATTCTCTTGATTTATTGATGTTTTCTCCTGGTGTTGCTGACAATGAATATGGTGAGTTGTTGAAAATCAAAAGGAGGTTACCTTGGTCGGGGTAGCGCCTTTGTTTTCCCATAGACTTCTCTTGTTAGTGACGTCAACAGGCTTCAGGTCCTAGATGAAAGAGAAGATTCACCTTATTGATCCCTGCCGGGAAATTGTCTAATGCCTTTAAGGCATCCTATTTAGGAGTACTGGGCAGCCATACAGAGTAACTCCAGCTCTTGAACCGATGCCTTGGTCAATTGCACACTTTTAGGGTGGGAGTAAACCCACATGAACATGGGAGAACATGGAAACCTAGCCAGCTGGCAGTACCTTGGGTGCCAGGAAGTGCGGTCTGTTATTTTTCACTACAATCTCAGTAATCCTGCTATCCCTGACAAAGGCCTGTTATATCCCGGTGGCGTGGGGTTGGTGTGATTTAAAAAGCCTCACCTGCCTTGGGTCTAGTTAATTTGGCCCATGAGCAGGGGTCGCTTGCACCTCTTGTTCATCAGTGCAATCGATAAACACAGGTTAAAATCGCCCATCCCCACACACAGGGAGAGCCTTTGTCACGGCAACTTTTCATCCGCTCCCAGCTTGTTACATCTTGCCAGTCTCTCCAATAAACTGGTGCGTTTTTTACCATGGCCCGTGTCTCTGAGCCCCTAGAAAAGTTGCTCAGGAGGCGTGTGACAGGCAGAACTGCCCCACTGGCCTCCACTGTGGTGCTCCCGGCACAGGTTAGGGACACAGAAGGGCTGGCCACACTGGAGCCACCAGCAGGTCAACGGACGGCCACAGCACCAGCCCCCTCCCAACTGGCAGCAGCAGCACACGGCGGATGTCCAGCGGAGGATCGGGGGAGAAGCAGCCGCAGCAGCCACCATGGGTAACCGCGGGCAGCTAGCAACTCCTCCAAGCTGCCGCTGGCAGGACCATCAGCAGCCCCTGCAACAGCCAAGCTCGGCTACACCTCCACCAGCAGCACAGCAGCCCAAGGCACCGCGCTCTGGATGGGAGGAGGGGAGTCTGGCTTGTCGCCCATGGGGGAGGGTTGCCTCATGGACCGTGCTGTTCCAGGTCTCCTGAAAAGGGGACTGGGTTCATTTTTTTGGTTTGTTACTAGTGGTTGTTTAAGGTATGGTAAACCCTGTTTCAGAGTCGGGTCGTTTTATCATTTGGTTATTTTTCAGAGTTAGTGTAATTGTATTTATTTAATTCTTGCTTGTTTGCCTGTGGGTAGGCTTCGGCCAGGGACTCTCCCTAGCATCAGTTTGGTGTTGGGGGTATGCAGTGTGGGGATGGTGTGATTTAAGCAGCCACACCTGCATTGGGTCGAGTGAACGGGGCCCAGAAGCAAGGGTGGCCGTGCACCTGTTGTTCATTAGAGCAATCGACGAACACAGGTTAAAATCACCCCTCCCCACACGCAGACAGGGAGGGCCTTTGTCAGGACAACTTCCCTCTTAATTTACAGCATCTTGAGAACTTGCTGCATCTGCCGAACCCAGATTGGGTTGGAAGCGCATATCGGTAACAGTTGTTTTCTTCTAATACATAAACTGCATCACGTCCCTCGTGTCAGTTTTATTTCCAGCAGGATGCATTTTCCGGTACGCTGACACCCCGAATTGGCATACACCATAGGTTCACTTGTGTTGTGTTATGCTAATGGTTTCATTTGGGCTTGATGCTGCCAACTCCAACACAAATAGCAATTCAAGGTTATGTTTCGCTCACAAAACATAATGACATGGAGGCCTCGCTAAAGCTCTCAGTAAAATAATAGATCTTCAGAATTTCACAATATTATCAGCATTTGAAAACTGCCGACGGGCAACAAAGCTACATGTTCAGAGCACTTACGAACGCACATCCGATTTGATCACATCAGCCGAGCTACTTGAGTGGAAAAACATTGTCATTTAGAGAATTTGATTTATTGTTATTTGAAAGGTTGACCTGACCTTTTATTACCTCTCTGAACAACCAACCTCTTTACAGATGTTAACCTACTAGATATTCCGGTTTGCCACCTACCGCAAATTTTAATCTGATTATTTAATAGGGGTGGGCCCAACACATGAAAGTCGTAATCGGATTTGTAGCCATAAATTGTACCCTGATAGTCATGATGGGATGGTCGGAATCAGAAAAAAAATGGAAGTTGCCTAAAAAAGGTAGTAAAAGACACTAGCAGGCTAGTGCTTGCTAGCTAATGCTAACAATTAGCTAGTCTCTCTCTAGGTTAGGCTACTCTAGGTTAGCAGAGCAGCGACTCTGGGTGAAAGTAGTGTCCGTGCGCCAGGCTTTGGTGACATAAATGCACAGTCCCCCTCCGCCGGTCTTGCCGGACTCATCAGCTGTTCTATCTGCCCCGAGGACGTAGCGCCCCGTCAGCTCCGTATCGGGCCACATTGTGTATGTGGCTCAACACTCATAGCGTACAATACCGCAGTCATCCCCCCTCCTCCCGGTTTACCTATCGCGGACTAGCAAATAGTGCGATTTCGAGATTTGGCTGAGAAGACAACTTTGGACGCGTTTATGTGCCATCGAACCGCGACTGGAGGGAACGTGCAGCGTAGCACCACACTGACCGTCTCTGTGGCGGGGCGGATCGTGGAGACATTTTAATCCCTTTCACGATCTGATGTCCTCACGTCGCAACAGCTCTTCACTCAAACGAGGCGTCTCGTGACGTATTCGGCTCGAGAAAACCGGGAATGAAATGGTGAGAATTGAACTTCGGTGTGCGTCACCGGAGCAGGAAGACGCACGGCGCTGAGAATCCCAATAATCCCCGGAATTTCAAGAGCGAAGCAGTTCTGTCATCTGGTGCCATGTTATTTAGTTTCAATATTAAAGATGTTTTATAGACAGACAGACAGACAGACAGACAGACAGACAGACGGATAGACAGACAGACAGATGGATAGATAGAAATCATAACAAGACAGACACAGACGGACAGATAGATAGACAGATAGATAGAAATCATTACAAGACAGACAGACACAGACAGACATCATAACAAGATCGACGGACGGACGGACGGACGGACAGACAGTCAGACAGACAGACAGACAGACAGTTGTGCTTACAGATATACGCAGCTTATTTCCCAGATGTTATCGATGACGATCCATCTTTTCCATCTAATGCAATGATCAGTGCGATGGTCGTCCCCGGTGACGAACTGAAGGGCGAGGCAATGCGGCCAAAATATCACGATGGGGGTGGTACACTGCGGAGGGCTCGAACCTCTGGCCTCGGGGTAGGTCTTCCTGCGTTGCCCCGGTTTCTCATATAGAGTCTAGAGTCTTACTGAAGGAAATTCTACTTGTCCTTGTGTCACATTGAGGGGAGCATGCAAATGGTGTTGGAAGCGTAAATCCTAGTAATAGCACTTTGCATGCTCGAGAGGGGCGCTGTGTTCCCCCCTAGACAATCAATGGAAAACCTCTAAAATACACTCAAATCAGAACAACACTGACCAGAATTATGCGCTCAAGACATCGTGAACACATATAGAAATGTACACCCTGTTCGGAAGATAAACAACGAGAGTACGGTTAAAAGCACCCGACGGGATAAGAGTAGTCGTGCCGTTGACGTCGTAACGACACCCCCCCCCCCACCCCCACACACATCTGTGAGATAAACATCTGGAAGATCCGTCGTGATACGCTTCGTTTCCGTGAAAGCATTTCCCCCGAAGACAGTCGGCGCTCCACCCGCGCCGAATCTTCCTGCAACCCCCGCTTGCCCCACCTCCACCCAAGGACACGCGGCGGATCTCCAAGGGGGGGGCCCTCCGCCTACTCCATTTCGAGGTCGGTGATTTGGATTGCAAGCCTCAAAGGGCCCTTATATGGGCCCTCGGGGGGGGGGGGGGGATTTGGGGTAGAGAAATGGCTGGGAGTCAAGGGAGCGAGGGAGATATGAAATCTACTGTGAGAATAGAGCCTGCGGCATCAGCAGGGGGGCGAGACGCTCCGTCTTGGAAGGCAACGCTCACGACAGAATTCTCCACTTACACATAAATACCAAACCGATAACGAAAAAATATTGCCGCTATATGGCGATAAAAAACAAATAAATAAATAATGCTGTGACGTATACTGTGTGTGTGTGTGTGTGTGTGTGTAATGTAATATATGTATTTATATACTGTGACATCTCAAGGCTTGATTCTGGGTGATATCTCATACTTACCACCGGGGTTTGTATTTGTAAACACCAGGTGGCGCCAGACACACACTGAGAATATGGTCCATAGACGTGAGGCTTGGAGGAGAACGTCTGAGGGAATGTACACCGAGGGGCTAAGTTCTTCAAGTTCTTCCACACACTTGTCCCGACCAAATATCGAGGGTAAAAAAAAACGGCAAAGCTCGAGGAAAAACACCCAAATACTGCGACTAAAACGTCAACTTTCATGACCAGCCAGAGGACCCGCCGGTGCAGTTAAATCCGCTCCCTAAAGCGCGGGACCTTTTCTATTCTTCCTGAAACCGTGTAACTATGCAGTGCACAGCCCTTAAAACGTTGCGACAGTACGGGTTGAATTTATATATATATTTTTTATCCCTTTAAAGACCCATTAATCTTCACCCCAAAGATGCCTTAACCTTGACACCCAGATGTATTCCAGAATTTTGCGCGGTTCTGTCTCCGTGGCGTTAATAGCCTCTCCCTCTACAGCGTCCCGTATAAAGACGGCGTTTTTTTTCCCCCTGCCGAAGCCCTACGCGTGCATTTCCCAGGCAGCGGGGACAAGCGGTTGCCATGGCGATGACCTACCGCTGGCCTTCCTCCCGCCGTTTTGCCGCTCTCGGGAGTTTTGTTGAGCCAGTCGTTGATGCGGCCCGCCACACCTATCTTCATCGCAGCTGTTTCCTGTTTGGCGAGAGGTCAGAGGTCAGGCCGAGCGCGGTCGCCGCCCCGCGACGACGACGGCAGCGACGACGGGGGCGGGGCAGGAAAAAGATGGAGGAGGGGGAGGAGGAGGCTACGACCGTTGACTCATGCACAGTCAGACGGAGACGGAGGATGTGTCCAAAAACACACCCATGGGAGAACAAAAACATACAGTATATCCAGCACCTGAACTACTAAAAAGCACCCGCTCACACTATGCAAGAAACGTATATTTAAATGCATGCTTGTTCACAGACACACACGCACACCAATTATGTTTTGCAATCTCTTGCATTTTAATTATAAATATTCCCCACACCTCGCAAGGCACAGCCGTTGCATTTACTGCTGTAAAAACACACAGTATCTCACCATTATAGTGAGATATTAACTCACTATTATCTCACAAAATGGATTACTTCAATACTCTTAAACAATTTGCATTTTTTGTTTAATTAATTAAATAAAAAATATGAACTATTTAAAATTCAAATTAATAACATTTAAAATGCGTCTTTCTTGTTTTTTATGTTTTATGTTGCGCAATATCAATTACATTACATTTGTATTATTATTCATAACATTATAGTATTATAATATTACTTATATTATAATATTAATAACGATAATGATATTAATTATTATCATTATTATTCATAATAATATGATAACAATAACTATACTAATAATAATAATAATTCTAACTTCCTAGCTAGCTTTTTTTTACCTTGTACGCTCCGGCGCCCCCTCCTGGCGAGCTGAACACGTTGCCCTTCTCCCACATGCTCTTGATGTTGCGTATGCTGTCGGTGGCCATGGGCAGGTCCACCGCCCCGGAGCGGGGGGAGCGGGACTCTCTGTTCTCCCTCTACGGAGAGAAAACCAGAGGGGGGGGGGGCGGTTTAATTTGTAGACGGCCAGGATGTGGGTTATTAAAAAGTGTGTGTGCCGAGGGATCTGCGGCGCCTGTCCCCCAGCTCGCCACCCATGCTGAACACGTCGGGGCCAAATAATAATCCTCCGTGTTCGTTTACACGGACGATATCGACGTGATCACGACGCTGTGATACTCCCTCAGGGTGTCTGCAGGCATCACAGAGCTTCATTTCACACTTTCTTTTTCTTTTTTTTTTTTTTCCAATCGCTCAAGACCCTTTAAAGACACAATTTGAGACAGATTCTCCCTTCGCGTCCGCAGTATCACCGCGCTCGATTCAAAAGCCGCTAAATTATGATCGGTTATGACTATGAATGATTATTTATTATTGATCGTTTGTCATTTTAATGTTTTATAATGTTTGATGGGGTCCGTCAAGCACAACCTATCCAGCCCCTGGCACTAATAGATAGAGAAAAAACGTTTTTAAACCAATTATTTGTGATGTTTATGAAAAAATGTAAGAATTATTAACAAATTAATTGATAGTACCCCCCCCATACACACACGCACACACACACACACACACACACACACACACACACAATGCATTTGTAATGAGTAATGAAAATAAGTATTTTGTGCCTGAGGTGGGAAAATATCAATAAAAAATGTCTTTGCTATTAAAAATTCAGAAAATAAAAAAGGCCAAAAACCACCCACCTCGTGGAATGACTCCAGTATTCGGTTCGGCGGTAGACTTTTTTTTACGCCATCAGAAACGTTTGAACTTGACAAATTTCCACAATAATATAATATTAAGACCTCTTAAATTCAGATTTAAGTCTATTTAGCGACTCAAATCATCATTGTCAAACCGAATTGAAGACATTTTTGAGGACCCGCAGACAGCCTGCTCCCTTGTCATTGAGGCGGGCTCTCTCTGTCTATTGCCAGTCGGCCTCCGGGATGCGCATCGTCTGAGTTTTGCTCCTCGTGATTTATGTGAGCGTCTGTATTTGGGCGGCGGGGGCTCAGACCTGAGCGGCTGAGGTGTACTGCTCCAGCCTGTTGTCGATCTTGGACACGACAGGAGAGTGGGACGCCTTCGCCGAGCTGCAGACGCAAGAAGAACCTTCAATGATTGCCATTCGATAGATGCATGCACGTGTCGCACTAATAACACAGAATATGAATACATGCGTGCACAACTAAATATAAAACTAAAAATGCGTGAAAGCCGTAGTGTAAAACTTCTCCGAGGCATCTGAACAACAATGCACAATCCACGCCTTTACCTTTTCTGTGCCGACTTGTTGAGGAACTCCGCTCTCTCTTCAATCTGTTTGAGAAAGATTTGAGTGGGAGGCGCACGTGTTAAAAAGCAAAACTGCAACACGACGGGGAACGTCAGTCTTCAACGGCTTTGGATGGTGGAAGACTTTTTATATTGGTTTGTTTTCTGAGCCATCCCACACAGATCAAATGTATGATGATGAAAAACAAAAATGACAAAAAAAAAACCCTTTAAAACACAAACACCAAATCCCACTCCTAAAATCGATGAGGAATTCGAGTGGAATGCCTCAAAAATGACATTATAAAGTCGGCCTTCACCGCGGCTCGGTTTATTCAATTGGTGAAAATTGCATTTTCCAATTTTCATAGAACCCTATTCTTATTAAATTGGGTTTCTTTCTTACCGACGGCATTCAATGCGACTTTCTCTTCACAGCGTGGCCTAATGACCCGCGTGGGCATATACACGTGCAAATTTCCAAAAAGGCCATTAATGCACACACAGGTACATGCTGAAACACCCAAAAAATGCACAAACCCAGACCAACTTGCAACGGGCAGGAAAGTAAACCCACGGAGCCTTCCACAACTGTGGGAATCTCAGAGCGTTGTTTATGAAAAACGGCAAGAAGGCCAAAGAGAGGGCAGCTCTAGCGAGAGAGCCCCCAAAAAAACTAAAAGAATGAAAAAAGATAACCCACTCTCAAAACAGAGAGAAGTAAAAGACGAGCGGAGCGAGCTGCTCTCCCGCTACCGAATGTGGGAGTTCCCAAAATACTCCCCGGCAGGAAATTCCCCATTGTCAGTGGCATTTTGCAGAGATGTTTCCATTGAAATGCGGTTTCAGTACTTCTGTTCACCCTGTTAATCGCTTTCCTGCATCCAGGCAGCCTCTCAGTCGCTCTCATAGAAACTTTTTTGGGCTTATCTGCAGAACAGAGCGACGCCGGGTGAAAGAAAGTGAAACTTCTGGGAATTTGTGAAACCACTGGGATGGAGAGGGACGATGGGAAGGAATGTTTATTATATAGAAAAAAGGAAAAAAAAAAGTTAAAAATAAAGCACATTGCAGAGGTCGATAAAAAAAAAAAAAAAAATATATATATATATATATATATATATATATATATACCCCAAAACAACTACAGTGATGAGGAATAAATAGCTTTGGATTGAAGTGCTTGTGTTCGTAAATCAGGATTTTGGCAAGTTTTAAGCTGAGCTACATAAACTGTATCACTAGTTGGACCAAAAAAACCCCCAAAACAAATAAAAAAACTAATTCAACACTGCAATTAATGCTCGGACTGGACGATATATTGATAATATGGATTTTGTGATGGGACACTAGATATCCTCTGGGATTTGGGGTCTTGCCATATCACAATACAGTTAAATGTAGTCTTTCAAGCTGCACTACAGTAAAGTAATGCAGTTTCATTACACGTTACTAATGACGGTTTTTCCAAATATTTCTTGCGTGCAAACATCGTATGAAAGCAGCGATAGCCATCCCCAAAACATCCATGACGGAGGTTTTTCAAAAAAATCATATATGTATTGTGATATGTAATTTTGTCAATATCTTCCAGCCTGAGCATGCTCCATGCGAAATACAGAACTCCTCAACCCACTGTGTAACGCACACACACGCACACACACACACACACACACACACACACACACACGCACAGGGCTGAACGTACAGTGTACATGATGACAAAGTAGTAGTAAAGGTGTGTACGGGAGGCGATGCTGTTAGTCTGTTACAGCGGAGGTGATCAACATCATTAAAATGAAACCCAACACAAACAAAGCAAAACAGCAGAATACCCAAAATGCAACAAACAGACAAAAAAAAAAAAAAAAAAAAGGAGCCTGGAGGCTGCGGTCTCACCTAGGAGAGGCAGATGGCTATTACCCCCAAACAGCTGCTAATTAGACGGGATGGGTGAACATCCCCCGAGGCTTCCCCCACCCGTGGGAGGCTGGAAACATTTATCCACATTGGAGAGGCTTCAACGCCGAAAACATTTCAACTTTAAAAAAAAAAGAGGCAGGGTTTTCAGTGCCGCCGTGGCATATGAAGACCGACTAGTGACACGGTGAACCGGCGAATCACGGCATGGGGGGAGGGGGGGGGGGGAACCGGGACGGACGGGGGACAGAAGATTCGCTTCGTCTGGTCTCCTTTGGTCTGTGGGGTTGGAAGCAAGGAGCAAGCGGGCGGAGGGAGAGGGCGGTGGGGAGAACCGACGCCGCTCCACCGACCCCCCCCGTCCATTCACGCACTTCGGGGGGCGCCGAAGAGGGCGCGCGCTGTCACTCCCCGCCGCAAACGCCGGGGTGACACCACATGTAAAATATTTGGGGAGAGGGACAGGAAAAGAACATTTGCCGAAAACGCGCGATGAGGTCACCGGCCCCTGGCGCGGCACGTTCGGCGCCTGTGAGCGCTGTTTATTTGAGGTAACGTCAATCATCACGCTTTTTTAATTCATCGCGTAGGTTTCGCCGTTCCTCGCCCCCCCCGCCCCCCCCCCGGACATTATTCGAATGGCGGCCGCCGTCGTGTTATAGCCGTCCAAAGCACAACCTCGCTCTTACCAAACTTACCACTCCGCTGCGGCTTCTCACCGTGCTTCAGTGCAGTCCAATGGGGCAAACGGTTTAAGCCCTTAAAAAAATAAACAAGTTATACCTCCTTCTTGTTAACGGGAACTCATCATCGCCCCACCTGTCTGAGTGACATCACATTTTGATAAAAAAACGACATTTTGCAATCGCCGCGGTACGTCCCGAGCGTGACGTGGGCTACGGCGGGTTGTCAGAGGGAAGCGCCGCAGCCTCCCGTTTCCAGTCGCTCACGTTAGCGGGTGTGCGGACGCGCGGGAGAGTCCGGGGAAGGACGCAGCCCGCTTCTCCAACGGCGCGAAACGTCCTCCCCGGTCGGACTGCGGCGAAGCACAGCGAGAGGCTGCAGCAGAGTGCTAAGTTTCTCAATGGGAAAGCCCTGGGCGTGGTTGCTGCTATGAATAATTATAAACGACGGGAACAAACGTTTTAATAATAAGGACTGGGATGAAAAGCAGAAACCCTTTTATTTTTCCTACATCCTATTTTTATTTGTGGAAAACAAACGCTCTAGAAATTGCTTTTTTTTTTTTTTTTACGTGCGTGAGTACAGTAAATGCGGTGTATACTGTATATATGTATCTCATGGCAGAGTGTAACCTTTAAACGCCGACAGCCCCCTGGAGTCAGAGTCTGGTCACGGCCGTAGGTCAAAGTGCAAAGGTCGCGCGCTGACCTTCAGAGATGATCCCCGGGGGCTGACACACTTGAATGGTTTGCCCTCTCCGTCCGTGGTGTCGTCCACCTTCTGCCTCTTCTCCGCCGCTTCCGCTCTCCTCCTCTCTATCTCCTCCTTCATTCTCCTCTTTTCGTCCTGGGGGGGGGGGGGGGGGGGGGGGGGCGTTTACCACGTTTAACTTAATCACAAGCGATTTGCTGCAATATCCCAGAGCGGAATCGGAGCAGGTTCACGTCCTAGATTGCGAAACATTAGAAAAACAGACTAAATAAGCAGGGAGAGCAGGAGCAACCAGACAATAACCATGAGTCATTGGAGCTGGAAGCCATCCCATAATTGTTTTCGTTTAACCTTTATCTAAACAGCCAGAACAACATTTCAGTGAGGGGGGAAAGTAATTTAGTAGCCCAGGATACAGAGGGTAATTTTAGCATGAGCGCAAGACAGAATAAGATGGGTAATCAGGCAATTCACTTCTACATATGCTTGTTCATGCTTATGTTTATGTTGAGTGTGATAGACACCAGAGCCAGAGAAAAATACAAAAAAAAAACACCTAAAAACTAAAATTTACAATAAACCAGAAGCGATCGACTAAAACACAAGATTGTGCAAGTTCGCATACACACACAGAAAGTAAAACTGTTTCCATCCTGCGTGTACCAGGATGGAAAAACAAAACCAAATGCTTGTGACTGTACAGAATAAGGGCACGTAGGGACTTATACCATCTCAGGACCGTGATGATAGATTTTGAGCGTCATTTCGAAAATAAACCATTGAGGATCGCCCGGCTTTTCTGCAAATGGCAGAAGAAGCAAGCGTCAAACTCTCAAAGCGCCCGCAGGTGGTGAAAGGCACCACTGCACTGCCACGCAAACAGCGTCTCGCGTACTTAAATGAGGCGTGGCGCTTGCTTTTGGTGCAAAATCGGCCCCTTCCTATGCCAATGAGCCTCGCTGCAAAAAAAACGTCCAATTCACAAACACCGCACGCAGATAGCCACGCGCAGTCAGAGTGAGGCTATTACCGTCTGCAGGGACCTGGTGCTAACTGCACGGAGACCAAAATAAATAAATAAATAAATATATATATATATAAAAAAAAAAAAGGGGGGCAGCGCCGGCGATCGTCTTCAGAGAGCTGGTGCAGTTGAACCGCATTTAAAAGGGCTGTCACGCCCTGACTTTCCAGTGATGTGTAAATAATATTTTGACACTGGCACGCGCCTTGAACGGGGCAGTCCGGGGTGGTTTTCAAAACGCACTCCGCAAAGCACGCCTGACGCTTTGAATAATTGATTCGCACATAAATGGTTCTATAATTCCTAAAAAGCGCAAATATTGAAGAAAAAAAACAAAAAACAACCTAAAAGTTATAGGGAATATCCATAAAGTGGCCCACGGCACTGAAAAAATGAACTTTGTGGTCGAGCAAAACATATTAAATCAACTGTCATCATTTCTACATTGTAATATTAAGATTCAGTGAGGACTGGAATTTCTTAAATACAGTTTTTAATATATACACATTTATTAATGCAATAAATGAGCTGTGCGGGAAGAGCACATTTTATTCTAGATTCATTCAAACTATTGAAATGTTTAATAGTCACTGCACATAAACCTAAAATTACAAAGCACATTTTAATCTAAAAGCGTAGCGGATCGAGTGCAAACTTCACCCGGCAGCAAAACTTTACGGCCGCGTTTGCGCCGTCATATCATCGGCGCAATGTCTTTAGTGAATCGGAATTGGCCGCGGAGTGGCCCCTGGCGCTCCAGAAGAGTCCCGGCGCTCTCCACCGACCTAATCCTAGTTCACTGGTTCCCCACTCCCCAAAAAAAATCAACTCCGACCGGCGGGAGCTTGACCTTGAATGGGCGCGTGTTGAGGGCAAACGGGCAGTTTTACAGACGGCTATGAGGATTTTATCACGCTGGTGATACGTGAGGGTGAGGTACAGCGCGGGAGGGAGGTTTGGGGTATGGTGAGCGGTGATATATGCAGAGTACGGGATGAGAGAAAAGAGAGAAGAAAGGAGAAGAAAAGAGAGAAGAGAAAAGAGAAAAGACAAAAGAGGCGTGAGGAGGCGCAGGTGGCGAGGGCCCAATCCACCTGGAGAGGAGAGCAGCCGGGGAGGGGGTTTTGGCATCCGGGCGGGGCTCTTTTCCGTAAGAGAGGAAAAGCTTGTGGCGGGGGAGAGAGAAAGAGAGAGAGAGAGAGAGGGGGAGGGAGGAGGACGAGGAATATGAGAAGGGGGGAGGGAGGGACGGAGGGATAAGGATGGAAACTCAAACAAGAGAGTCAAAGGTCAAAAGACTCCATGTGGACACGGCGGGGAGGGCGCGTCCTGTCGTACACGAAGTAGCGATCGTTGTGTAAAAATCGCCCAACAAGAAATTCACGGGGAATTTGACGCCGTGGTGAGAAATGTGGTGTGAAAAAAGATGGTGCATTAAGGGGCAGTTACGTTGAGGAAAATGCACTTGTTTGTTTAACAATCAATTAAATGTCTTAATGAATCTTTGCTCAATGGGGATAAACATCTCCATTTCATCAGATGGAAGAGTTATGACACTGTCACAACCTTCATTGTGGTATTTATTTTTATATTTTTATGAGGTTTTATTGTACACGTCTACGCTGATGAAGACATGGAGGCCAAAATGTGTCGTTAAACCAATTATTAAAGCAATTTTATGAATAATATTTAATATTAATACTTGTATTATTATTATGTTTATTATTATGTTTATTATTATTATTAAAATTATCATTATTATTATTATTATGTATTTTATTATTATGCATATTATTATTATTATTATTATTATTATTATGTATATTATTATTTATGTAGGTTTATGTTTATCTACTGGTTCTTTGTATCCAAAGTGATTTCCAGCTCTCAACCTGATCCTATATCCTGCCATCCCCACCCCTCCACCCACCTCCTCCTTGGCCCTGCGGTCGGCCTCTTCCAGCTTCTTCTGCTGCTCCTCCTCCTCCAGCACCTTCCTCCTGTCCTCCCTCTTCCTCTTCAGCTCCTCCAGCTCGGCCTCGGCCTCCTGCTGCTTCTGCCTCATCCTCTCGAACCCCTCGCTCTCGGCGTCGTCGCGCCGGCGCTTCAGCTCCTCCAGCTTGCGCTCCGCCTCCAGCCGGGCGGCGTCGTCCTGCTCCTCCGCCCCCGCCGCCAGGGACGGGGAGCCGTCCGCGGAACGAACGCTGCCGCGGCTAAAGCGTGATCGCGCGCGCGCGCACACAGATACACACACACACACACACACACACACACACACACACAGACACGTTTGACCAGGTCAGAACACAGCATAATGCAAACAACACACAGATAACAAAGCCATGTGGTTAAGACACACGATACACACTGAATCAATAATACAGACAGGGTGCTCCCTCATGCATTAGCAAACACACACACACACACACACACACACACACACACACACACACACACACACACACACACACACACACACACACACGCACACGCGCACGCGACGCACGTGCGCACACTCTAAAGCCAACAATCACAGCGCTGAAAGCCGAGGTAACAGGGAGTGTCGGGTTTCTTGACACTGTTTGGCTCTGGGGATTTAGGATTAGGTGACCTGCGTTGGAGTAGTATGTGCACCACACCATGTTGCCATTGTGCTCCGAAAAAAATTAAAATAAAAACGAGTGCGCAAGAAAAGGATGATTTTTTTTTTGTAAAAAAAAAAATAATAATAATACAAAAAAGAAATACATACATGTATTTATTATAATTATTATTATTCAGATGTGAGACTTTAACACTTTATGGATTTAGTAATTTATGATACATATATCTAATTTGATTGCTTATGTATTCTTTTGATTTATTGGATAATCCGCTGTGGCGACCCCCGACGGCAGCAGCCGAAAGAAGAAGAAGTTATAATTATGAAAAATAAATATTGTTTTATTATTAAAATCAAGAACAGTGGACCATCCAGTGAGTTAATGAAATTATAATTTCTAATTTCTCAGTCTGTCTGAAAACTTTCCACAAAATTTTTTTGAAATTGTGCGGCCTTAACCATCAAGGGGCCAAGTTGGGGGTGGATTTGACACGAGCCATTAAAATATCATTGTTTTAAAAGGCCTCCTAAATGCCTTGACAGTGTCCATTGCAATGTTCTTCACAAGCCGAAGCCAATGCCTCTGTTTTCCGTTTTAAGTCGAACTTCAGGTGATGACGTGTCGTTTGTGGCCGTACAGGACCCCAGCCCCCAGAAGATCGAATCTAGGGATACGATTACTAGACTACATGATCCACACGGGGTATTCCTAGATACGTCAGACACTAGGATGGGTAAAGGCAGAGAAATTGCGAATTTCCCCGTTGTGGGACTGATAAGGGTTTATAAATAAATGAATAAATAGATAAATATCAAAGAAATACACATTATCTTATTTATGCAAAACAACTACAGTATGTGGAATATGTTGAATGCTTGAAGGTGTAAACTGCACACACCAGTGATTCTTAACTTTTTCCATGCTGAAGGACCATGGACTCCGCTTGATAAGATAAAGATAAGTGTATGGGAGCCCAATGTGGGAAGATTTTTTATTGTCAGATAAGGTTTAATTGGAAGTTCCATACCTGTCTATGATCTAATTAGGGAGACGACAGTGCAACTCGGATCAAAAGTCATTATTGTACTTTCTCTAATGGTGAAGTTTATCTGTCATGTCCACTGGGGACCCCCTGGACGGGGGTCCCCAGATCACCACGTTGGGAACCCCTAGCGTTGAGTCCTCCCCCGACCCTCGCACGGGCGTACCTGGGGGTCCTCTCGGGTTTCCTGTGCTGTTTCGGGGGGGACTCCTCGTGGACGCCTCCATTTTGCTTCCTCTGTCCGTCCAGGTAGTCTCTGGCCCCGCCCCTTTCACTCACCTGTCGCCACACACACACACACACACACACACACACACACACACACACACACACACACACACACACACACACACACACACACACACACACACACACACACACACACACACACACACACACACAGATTTTTGGTTGGTTTTTAAGCGACATAACAACACATAACCTCACGGTTCTGCAGGCTCCACTCCAAAATTGCCTCCGGGATTAGAGCGAGCGATACATTTCACACTACTTTTTAAAGGCCTGTTGTTTTCATATTAGGTTTTCCCACCGCAATCTTTGCTCAGAGGCAAAAAATGTCAAGTGCTCCTTTTTTTAAATTACTGTGTCTGCCACCTCAGAAATGTATATATATATATATATATATATAGTGTTTGATGACTTAATAAGCGCTGGGGGTTGCTCCCCCACCCGCTCGCAGTTTAAATTACGTTCTTTTCCCTTTTCCCTCCCGCACAGCGGGGGCTCTGGAGCGGAGCCCGGGTCACGTGAAGTGAAGTGCCCGACGCTGCCGGAGTGGAGGACGTGCAGGAAATCGGAAAACGCACACAGTGTGAGGGAGAAACGGACTGTGATGTGACCACTCCGTGAAGCATGGCATTAAAACTTTATTAAAATAAAAACAAAAATAATATAAAATAAAACGACCGCAGAGCCGCAACCACACCTTATTAAAGCCGGGGTTTGGTTACTGCCATTTAGCGTCGGTGCAAACCACTCTGTGACCACACGGGGTGTCATGGTAATTTCAACGTCTGGTACGCAGAACTACTACATACAATGCACACATATGGGGGCTTAGAATTTTAAATGTGTTTTCAATTATTTTCTCTTTATCCATCACACCTTTTCGATATTTATGATATCCAGTATATCTGATCCGGGTCAGACAGTGGCATAAGTATCGACGGTGCAACCGGCGCAACTGCGCCGAGGCCCAGTGGCCCATCCCATGTGTGCGCCAGCGATCGGGGCGCCCACCGTCTGCGCTTTGCTGGGCGTTCTGTGCCCCGTTCCTCCAGAAAAATAAAAATAAAAAAGTGTTTTTATTTATGATGGAGGCTATTTTATATTACTCTGTTCCTTATTGGACAAAACAAAAGAAGCCCGGTGCGTAACGAGGACACTCTCTCAGACACTCTATTACATCCACCCAGAGCAGCAGAATGCCTCGAGCCGGTGGGTGTGTGTGCACACGGGGGGGTCCAAAAAAATATTTGAACCGGGGCCCATCACCCCTGGTTCAGATCTGGAGGGGGATCAAGGGGATGACTATGAGTTTTCTTCTAAAAACAGCTCCTGGAATTCCTTTGTCTTTTCTTGAAAAAAAAACCCCAAAAAGCTGAGGAATTTCATCAAAGATACAATCTTTTTTGGAGTTGCAGACGTCAAAGTTACCCAGTGACTTGAAGTGCTCTGTGTGTCACACCTCTATCCAAAAGTCCTTACCACCGCAGCGTGCAGTATCTCAGACACCTCATTATCCTCTTCGCTGCCGTCGTGCGGCTTACTCTCTAACGTGCTATTTGTGGTCTCGCCCTCCTCTACCTCATCTGACGCCAAAGTCGGCGCTTTCTCCTGACTCGGAATGTCGTGGACGACCGAATTTGCGTCGTCTCCGCCGTTTTCCTGCGAGGAGGGGGATCAGAGTGACGCTGAAAACACATTTTCCGTGAGCTCATTGTTACCCGGTGGGTGGACGGTCGTACCTCGTGGGGCGTTTCGGGCCCAGCCTCCTCGGGCGACTCCTATGGATTGTGAAATATTTATGACGTAGAAAAACTCCACATTTTAAAGGGCCGCGCCGACATTAAAATCGAGTTTCAGCCCGTTTACTAGTCTATCACAAAAACTTTAAATTATTACCGTCGACCATTTTCCTGACGATAGCTCACATTTTTTGATTGAATTCTGTCGGCAGGCAGGGTGAACAACAGAGTGTATTCTATGAAATTGCACCCAAGACAAATTCTCAACCTGCAATGGCATTCATTAATAATCACCAATACCCACTCGTGATTAACTCCGTCCTTTGCATCGCTTATGGAATGTTGCGGCCGCAAAAACTCCCAACCCAAAGCACCGCGGCCCAGAGAAGAACCCCGAACCCGCATGGAATTGTTCGATTTTTAATATGGGCTCGAGGGTTCTCGGAAATTGAAATAGTATGCTGAGAAACCCGCCTTTAAAGTCTCCAGGTCCCACTGACAACGGCAATAACACATTATATATGAATTCCATTTGCGCCGTTGCTTTAACACAGTCCTCTTCAACCACATTTCGGTTTGGGGGCCAGATTTTGAACTTGTTATCCGCTCAAATGACTTTTTTATTGTTTAAACGGCGTGGCCACGCTCGTAACGAGAATAAAAACGTATTTCAGGATGTTCCTCCGTGATATTGTTTTATAATGCTGCTGCTTGGCCATCAGGTGTTTCTCATATTTACCCAACTATGAAACATTTTGGAAGGTTGCCAACTTACAAATATGTTTTCCCAGTTGGTCCTGTGTTTAACAGCCGAATAACACATGCTTAAAATGCCAGACTATTTATTAACCTACAGTGGTTTGACAGAAAGTGAGTGAAATTGCGATTAGGGGAGACCCCAGTGGGGAGGACTACAGGGAAAGCTGCATCTTTGTTGGAGGACATTTTGTCGTACTAGTCGTTATTTATCTTATTCAAAGAATCAATCTACGTTGATGTGCAGGCCGCATTTGGGGTCCGGTCAACATGTTAAATAGCCCTGCTCTAACTATTATTTAACCATTTAACTATAACTTTTTTGGAAAAAATATGTTATTGTAACTGTCAGCGGCACCTGGAAAGTACTTGAAGGAAGGTTTCTCACCATATATTGGAATTTTTTAAAACCAGAAGAATAAACAAAACAAACAGAAAAAAACCCAGTGAATATTAAAATTTTTTTTTAAAAGTGAGCTAGGAATAGGAGAATGGTCAGGGGTCATTTAAAATGCCGACAAGTGAAAGCACTAAAACTCTAATTTACGCTGGTATGGTCCCGAAACGATTTGACACTTTTCCCCTCAAACACACCTGCTCTCTCAGGTAAGACCTCCTCGGCTTCTCCTCCTCCACCACTTCCTCTTCCTCTCTCTGCTCCTCCTCCTCCTCCTCCTCCTCCTCCACCTGCTCCGCCTCCTCTTCCACCTCTTCCTCGGCCGGGCGCCGCTGCCCTTCCTCCTCCCCCTGCTCCTTCTCCCTCCTACTGCCGTACGCCACAGGCTTCTCCTCTTCCTCCTCGTCTCCGGGGTTACGCCCCCTGCTGCGCCAGGAGGACGACCTCCCCTCTTCCTCGTTGGTGTTTTTGGTCACGCTGCCCTCTGCATACAGGTCCTGGCGCTCCAGCGCCTCCTGCATGCGCCGCTGCCGTCGCTCCTCCCGCTTGGCCATGCGCTCCAGCAGGGCGGCCTCCCCCTCATCCCCGCCTTCTCCTCCTCCTCCTCCACTCCTGAAGGAACTGCTCACTGAGACCGTCTCCGTCAAGCTTGGGGAGGGGGATGGAGAGAGAGAGAGAGAGAGAGAGAGAGAGAGAGCGCGGTCGGGAAGGTACATACATTAGCAGGGTTTGACGATTATTCTCTTCATTCTCACTGCAATATTCAGGGGCATATAATCAATGGTGTCCCCCAGGGCTCGATCTTGGTGCCCTTGCTGTTCTCCGTGTACTCTTAATCCGCTATCCAATATCCTTGGCTTCTCCAATCACTTCTATGCAGATGAAACTCAACTCTCTCTCTCTCTCCTTTTCCCATCAGAAACACGTATTGGAAGACTCATCTCTTCACGTCTTCAAGACATTAGCACATGGATGTCTGGGCACTACCTCAAGCTCAATATTGACAAGTTGAAGCTCCGGCTTCTCTCCGGGAAAGACTGGCCACTCACAGACCTTCCCAGGACCAGAGAGAACAGAGAAGTAGTACAAGTACAAGAACTGCAAACACCAATGTTTTTACCCTTTGGGTAATTCTGAACAACCAGTCGTCCCGCTCTGCCCACATTGCTGCTACAACCCACTCGCAGAATACACTGTTCCTCACATAATATATCATCAGCCAGGGAGATATGTTGTATTGAGGCAAACAATAAAATTTAGATTTTATAACATTTCTGAACTCTGCACTGTTGAATAATTTCTTCTCGCTGGCAGCTACTTCACCCAGGTATAAATAAAAATATTTAAAAAAATCAACCAATCCGTCCTTCGAACCAACATCTCTCCATCTTACACCTTCTGTGTCCACCTCGCCCTCACTTTAATCCACCATACTAAATGTTCTTGTCCCACAGTCATCGTTTAGCACTTAGTCTGAGGTTCCAGCGTCATCCTAAACAATCCCCGTCTTGTTACCGCTCCCAGGATGTACATGTCTGGAAACATTCCCAACCACAAAGCGGCTTCTGTGCCTCCAGACGGTGGAGAGTCCCTCGGATTCCACCGGTGACGACCGCCACAGAGTGATGTCATAGCGAGAAATTGTGCAGAGTTAGATGGCGTGTTGTGTATGAAAGGGGCTACACAAAGAAAGGTATTTATTTCTCTTCTTGTTATTAGTAAAAAGATAACCTTTCAATATTATTAGGAAATTCAAGAAAGTGTATTATTATTATTATTATTTATTTATGACAATATTTTTGATGGAGTGCATTTGCGGTCAATAGGTACATGTCACGTTTGCACGTGTGTTGCGTTGTTGTGTGCATGTAGATGTGTTTATGTGTGTGTTTTTGAAAATGCGTGCATGTGTATGTGCAAGGCTGAATCAGCTGCAGGTTATTTTTTTATTATAAGCATTAAAATAAATGCATATTCAAATACATAATTGTATTTAGTGCTCAAAATCATGACATTTTAGTAGGTAATTAATCGTCATACAAATAATTGCGATTACACAATTTATTAAAAGTGTAATACAATATTAATTATATTTGAATAACATTCACCCAAATTAAGAAAAAAATCCATGAATATGAGAACATAGAAAATGTATTTGACAGTTAATTTGCCTTCACCCGACTGATGAAAATGTCCTTTTCATTTATTCATTTCTAACATCTGCTCAAAATTCCCACAAAATTTGGGTGAACACAACATTTTAAGATAGCAGAACATGTTGATTTCTTCCCGGAACGATCGCGATTAGCTCATACAACGGCGACCAGGTAATAATGTACTAACTGTGACGCCTCTAGTAGTGCGGTAGCAGCAGTGTAGTAACCTGTGGCTGTTGGCGAGCGGCGGGCCGTCCAGCTGTCCGCTGGGCTCCTCGCCGTCCCTGCTCCTCATCCTCTCCTGGCGAGCCCTGCGCCTCCTCTCCCGCGCCGCCTCCTCCTCGTCGTCCTCGTTCCTTGCCAGCCTGAGCGGAGGGGAGAGGGGGAAGAGAGAGAAAGAGGAGGATGAAAATAGTTGGAGAGTCCAATTTAAGAACATTTTTGTTGTCAGAGTCATTACTGTACATTCTCTTGACGGTGCTGACGTCTTGCAAATTAAAGCTTAACGATTGATCATTTTGCTGGTGACGCCCTGGAACATCTTGACGCAGCCCTCGGGGGTCACTGCTGTAAGTACTTTTTTGTACCCGTGGGTGTGTCTTGGGTACTTGTAAGGACATCTTTTGTACATCTGGTGACCAATTTGGACCTCATTGCTACACATTTGGCCTTTACAGGGTACAGCCTGTGTGTCTATTTTGCCTAAAACCACTGGAAAAAAAAAAGAAAAATTTCCCTCAATATACTGTATATTACAATACATTTCCTTTTTTCTACACTTAAATTGTAAAAAAAAAAAGTCTGCATTTGGTTTTCACCCATTCTCCTCTTTAAAAACTGTGAGTGCAAAAGACGGGGGGTGAGTGGACTGGAATGAAAAGCAGAGAACGTAGGAAACGCAGCGAACAGTTGAACTTTTCGCCTCTCTCTCGCTCTCTCTCGCTCTCTCTCTCCTGCCGCTGAAACCGGCCCCCACGAGCTATCCTAATACCCCCACGTGCACGACCACGGCCACGTGCACACATTGTGCGAACTACTTGCTTTGTGTCAGCGGTCAGCACATCTGATCTGATAATCAGTTAATGAAGCACATAAAACCTCCACACGGGAATCATAACCCAACATTAGTAGGGCTGAACGATTTGGGAGAATAATCTAATTTTATATGTATAATCAAATTATTTTTCAGACCCAATTTTACGATTCAGTATGCATTTTTTTTTTTAAGTTCCTGATCTTCTGTATTATTCACTAAACACAAGCAATAACTCATTCTATAGTATGACCAACAAAACATTGGAGAACATATGAACTGCTCTTTCCTGTCGGCCACGCCCACGTGTTATGACTAAATGAGATGAATTGATGCATGAATTTATATAAAGATATGAATAACGTATCTTTATTTGACGACTGAGAAAAACCTTCAATCACAGGAGAATACTGACCGATTGATTGAACTTAAAGCCTTGTAACTGTTCAAATCTGAAATTGAACATTCGAAAAATATGCGGTGTTTCAGCAGAAATGTATTATTTTTATAAAAATGTTTCGCACAAGTGAGTGTTTGTGTGCGGGGGAATGAGCTTTGTCCGTGCAGCGCTCCATGTGCTCAGGGACAGCGTATTCTCACAAAAAATAAAACATAAAATAAAAAATATATTAAAAAAAAAACAGGCCCAGTGTTCTGGAACAGGCTCCATCCGGCTATACCGGTGTTCCGGGCTCTGCCAGCACAGCGTCCCCATTACGCACGGTTCCGTTCCGTACCGTTCCATACGCACTTGACGTACAACAAAAAACACACTGTTCTGGCAGTCTTCAGTGCCGTCGGAGAGAGAGAGACAGGTGAGCAAATTGCGCCCCCGATCGTGCCTTCTCCGCGCTTCCCCCAGCGGGATGGCCCGCTGGGCGGCCGCCTATCTCGCCTAAAGGAAGAGCCGGCCCTGGACAGCCCTATTGGTTCGATTGTGTAACATTAAAAAAAACAAAACACTTTTTTTTTTTTATTCCAGCTTTTGGTATTTGAAAATTGCATTGTATTACATCGAGATGTTGGTTTAAATTTGATTAATTGTTCAGCCCTACATCGCAGTATGATACCATACCACCAACTTAAGGAGGGCGCAGTATACTCTGCAGAGTGATGCACTATGTTCCGTCAGGCTGCCTCCAAGGGATGGAGTCGTCATCAACGGTTAGTTACCTATCACATGACATCAGAGGCGAGGGTCACGTGGGACAAACCAGCCTAAAACAACACACACGCGCATGAGCATTAAATCCAAAATTTGCGAGTAAAGCTTCCTCGTTTTCTTTTTGACACATCTGACTGTATGCCGACTACAACAGAGAGACTGAATAACTGCGATTCGGCGCGCAGAGACTGAGTCGGACAAGGAAAGTACATTATATTATGAGCTTTTAGTTAAAGTGAATGAAGTTGCGCCGCCACGCGTCCATGGTGACGGCGAGAGCGGCATGCAGGCTGTTATCTTAAAGTGAATTAGTGATGAATCACCCCATGCATGAATCACACATCAATAATCGCCTAATTTTTACGCATGATCCATGATGATGAAGACAGAGAGAAATAGAAATCCATGGCAAAAAAAAAGAGCATATTTGCAATATTTTAGAAAACTACCCACAAATTTTCCCCAAATCATGTTGTCGTATTAAGAGGAGCCGAGCCCCTGCCTCCCCTGTAGTTTACACTATCTCTCTCCCTCTATTCCTCTATCTCTCATCTTGTTTTGTTTTTTGTCCCTGTGCAGGAATGTGGATCTGTTAACACCCGAGCCGGCCGGCTGGGACGCTGACATCAGTTATGCCGGGCGGGGCTTTGCAGGTGCACATTTCTCTGCTCGCACGTTAGCTCGGCCAGGCAGCATCTCCCAACAAAAATGTAGGCGATGATAATAAAGATTAGGCAATAAAATAATAAAAGCGTGATTTTTGGGGAGGGGGGGGATTAGGGAAAAAAAATATATATATAGAAGATTTGAAGTATATAATAAACCTCAAATTAAACAATAATATGTGGCAATATCCAATAAAACCGAACCTTCCCAGGAAAACAAACTAAAAATAAACAATGAAGGATAAAAACGTGGCAATATACAGTAAACCTAATAATCAAAAATAACCCTGAAAAAATTAACAACAGAAATAAACCCAACAAATAAACAAGAAAATAACACAAACAAAATAAAGACTTCTTGCTCTAAATTGGAGGAATATTGAGGCGGTTTCAAAATGTCTCCTTCAATACCGTGATATATTGTTTATTGTGTGTGTATTGATTTCTCGTCAGTTTGTTTTAGTTTTTTTGTTGTGTTTGCATATTTTGACGCATCAGCAAACCACCAAACGATTCACTTTGAAACTTAACGGAAGCTGCAGCAAACGACGGGATGCGTCGAAGCCGAGCCGTCTTTCGTAATCCGAGCGGCATCTTCCAGACACAAAAAAAAAAAAAAAAAAAAAAAAAAGTTAAAAAGTCTTCAAAAAGTAGAACCTCATCACCGTAAAATGACGGAGGCCGTTCCGGGCTTTATTGGCAGTATTTACGCTGACGGAACAGTTTCTGGCAGAAGGAAAACAGCGGCCCCCCGAAGACGGACCCGGTCCCTAAAGGGAACGGGCGGTTCTAAA
This sequence comes from Zeus faber, assembly GCF_960531495.2. Classification (NCBI taxonomy): domain Eukaryota; kingdom Metazoa; phylum Chordata; class Actinopteri; order Zeiformes; family Zeidae; genus Zeus; species Zeus faber. The sequence continues at coordinate 8,780,685 of NC_137208.1, forward strand.
CGCAGCGCAAATGTCATGGGAAAGTTGCAATGACGACTTAAAATGGAAAGAGGGATCTGCGGCGGTGGCAGGGGGGCGCGGTGGGGGGGGGGGGGGGGGGTCGGAGTTAAAGAGATTCTTCGGGTGGGGGCGGGGAGATGAGAACAGACTCCTCAAAGCCGAATTAGCATTCCTGTCCGTCACACCCTCCGCTAGAGAGCCACGAACCCGGGGCCGGTTTAATATCCTGCCTCTCGCCTCTGACCCCGACCCAATTAGCACAGTGAGGAAGAGGAGGGCGAGAGAGAGAGAGGGAGGGAGCGAGGGAGAGAGAGAGAGAGAGGGAGATGGGGAGAGATAAGAAAATACAATATGGATGACATATACGGGAGGACAGGAAAATATCCAGGGGCCCAACACTAACTTTCAGAAGCGGTCGCCGGAGTTTGGCTGTCGGTTGCCAAGACCGACAACCGGTTGCCAAGACCGACGACCGGTTGCCCAGTCGTAAACGTTTCAGAACTGAGTGACGATGATCCGACATGATTATCATCCGTGTTGCGCGTACGGAAAGCGGTTGACGACGAGGCAAACCAGACCACACGAGATGGTTGAAATCTGGTTGGGGCAACTGGAGAACCGTTATTGTCCGCCCCTGCTTTTAACCCTGCTTTTAGGGAAGACCCACACCCGTATTGACGCAACACGATGCCGTGTCCTGGGCAATCATATATCGTTACGGTATCGATATTGCAATATCAGACCAGATAATGTACTGGGTTTTGGTTATTGTAATATTGTGATATAGATTAATGTTGGTTTTTGAAACACATGCAAAGCGGTTGGCGTCGAGGCAACCAAATCCGGTTGCAGAATCGCTGACGCAATACGATAGCGCCTGGCGATGAACCCTCATAATATCGATATCGCGATACCAAACGAGATGCCGTCCGGGATTTTGGGCTCTCAGTAGCGGGAGTCGTACAGTTAAATGTCGTTGCTTCGTTTTTTTTTAACGTACGAAAAGCAGTCGACAACGGTCCGACCCGGCCGCAGGCGTCTGTTGACAAATTAATAAAAAGATTTGTGGAAAGGCTTAAGGACAACGAGGGGAAGTTCGGGCTAATGTCCAGATATCGGCCCAGGTTGGAGGCTGTGCCGTGCGCCGCTCTCCTACTCCCAGGGGAGGTGCAGGAATCCAGGTGGTGCTGTTGCTTCTGGAGCTCCCCGCGCGGCGCCGGCTTGGTGCCGTGGGTGGCCGTGCACTGTGAGGATATGTGTGGAATGCGCGCGCCGCACGCTTTTGACTGACAGTTAATAATTGAACCAGCACATTTCCTAGATTGCTTTTTCTCCTGCGTGTAACGATGCGTCACCGCCATTAAAACCATGTTTTCCATCTGGTTGCCATTCTGCAACAAAAGCGAAAAGCAATTAATTTATTGTTTTACGGCATGTCGACGTGATTAACTGTTGTCTGAATGAAGACTTTACCCTAGAATTTACATTTCCAGCAGTTCCCCAAACCGTAACTATCCAATGAAGCATAACGGCCTGAGGAGGAAAAAAAAAAAAAAAAAAAAAGGAAAAAGACGGTGGGGAGATCACAATCCGCGCTACGTCGACACAAGCAAACACATCGGGGGACGAAATATGTGCAAATATTATCTTAACGGCAAAACATCTCAGAAATGTCAGCGGGAAAAAAAAATGGGAAAAGAGCCCATGAGAAAAAAATTGTGGATGAGAGAAGGAAGCAAGGAGGGGATGGATAGACAGATAGACAGATAGATAGATAGATAGATAGACAGATAGATAGATAGATAGATAGATAGATAGATAGATAGATAGATAGATAGATTCCTGTAATCACAATGGAACAGAGGGGAGGGGGGGCATGTGGGCAAAAGGGAAGGGAGGGATATAGGGAGAGAGAGGGAGACAGATAGAGAGAGGGAGTGGGCTTGCACTGTCAGAAATGCTGACCCATTCCCACGCTTGGCCCTCCGGACCATCCTTCCCTTCCTGCTGCCGCCTTCACAGCTCGCTCTCTCTCCCTCCCTCCCTCCCTCTCCCTCTCCCTCTCTCTCACTCATCTGTCCCCGCCCAGAGGACGTGAGCTCTCCCATACCTCCACCAGGCTGCCCCTGTTATTTGGTGCTCTTCATTCACCTCCGAACGGACGGGCGCCGGGGGCTTGGCTTGGGCGATATCCGCGCATCAGCCTTTTTACGAATCAAATACGTCGAACGGAACTTGAAACACCAACGTACATGGCGAATAACTTCGCTCATTTTGATCCTTCACTTCAAAAAAATAACCGATTTATAAAAAGCTAGAAACGCATATTTCAAATGTTCTTTTTTTTTTTTTTTTTTTAAAGAACGCCCCCCCTAGTTCTCTCGGTCCATCTTTTTTTCATCAGAAGCGCAACCAATCAGATCAGAGCAGATCGCCACGCCCACATTCGGAAGTCATGACCATATCAGGAAGTCCCGCCCCAACCGTCCAGTCGCTCGAAGGTCAAAGGTCACTCCATGGAGCTTAATTAGGGCGAGACCACTCCCTCCCAGTTGTGAAGATGATTGAGAATCATGGATAAAACCACAGAAAAACGTGATTCGCGGGTGATTTATGAGGTCGGTCCGTCTTGAATGCGCGACGCTTGGTGCATCATGGGAACCAACAGGTAGGTCGGCTTCTCCAAACTCCTTAAAAAAAACATTCACGCATCTCTGAGTTGAGCTGATGAGGACGGTGGGAATTGGACATGCACTACAGTACGTGACCGTGAAACAGCATTAACACCCGTCTCTCTCTCTCTCTCTCTCTCTCTCTCTCCCTCCCTCTCTCTCTCTCTCTTGCTCTCCCTCTCTCAAACCATAATTTATGATGCAGGACAGGGGTATGCTTGGAACGGTCCATTCAGCCAGGACGGGGGATGTTTGGAACGCTCCATCCACGGAGGAACGGGTGTTATTTCCTGCCCTCCCTCTTCCTGCTCTCTCAGGAAAGGAGCCAGCGCGAAGGAGAGGGAGAAGGAGAAAAAAGAAAGGGTGAAAAGGAGAAGAGAAAGGGATTGGAGGGAGAGGAGGAGGAGGAGGAGGAGAAAGGCGAGAAAGGAGACGTACCAAAAGGAGGAAGAGAGGGGGATAATGGTGATAGGAGAAGAAGAAGAGGAGAGGAAAGGAGGACGGAGAGGAGGAGGAGGACGAGGAGGAGTGGGACGAGGAGGAGGGCGACGAGGAGGAGGAGGACGGGGAGGAAGAGGAGGAGGAGGAAGAGGAGGAGGACGGGGAGGAAGAGGAGGAGGAGGAAGAGGAGGAGGACGGGGAGGAAGAGGACGAGGAAAAGGAGGACGGGGAGGAAGAGGAGGACGACGTGGAGGAGGAGGAGGAGGGGAGGAAGAGGGAGGAGCACAGAACGGAGAGCTGTAGCGGGGTGGAGAGAAATACGAAAGGGAACGAAGGGAAGCGAAAAAGAAGAGGGGGGGGGGAGGAGGAGAGCGAAAGAGAGAGAAAAGGAAGAAAGAGAGAAAAAGCGGAGGAGAGAGGACAGGAAGTCGGCGCAGCTGGCCGATGGGAAAAAAAGGAGCCAATTTGTTAAAGGACACAATGAGGAAACGACCCACCACACATCATTATAAGACAACATTTTGGGATGTTTTATTATATATCACTATGATGTATGTGAACTATTAAAATGGTTTTAACACAGAATATATCCCCGCAATGACACACACACACACACACACACACACACACACACACACACACACACACACACACACACACACACACACACACACATATATATATATATATATACATACATATATATATATATATATATATATATATATATATATATATATATATATATATATATATATCTTGGCTATCTTAAGCTGCTGATGACTTTCGGTCCCAGAAAGAACTTTGGGGGAAAAGTTCCACATCTCTCTATTCTCCCTAAATACACCAATCAAAACATTCCAATGTATGATGGTGTGTCTCTGCCTTGGCTCATGTTTGTATTATTGTGTGAATATATGCATGTGTGTGCGTGTGTCTGTGTGTGTGTTTCTGCCTCTATGTCTATATAAGTGCATAAATGTGTGGTGTGTGTGTGTGTGTGTGTGTGTGTGTGTGTGTGTGTGTGTGTGTGTGCGGGCACGTGTGTTTTGTTTGTTAAATAGCCTATTTGTAGGTTTAGGGAGTCGGTTAGTCAGTCTTAATGCGGGGAAACTAATTAATCAGTTTAACGCTGCAATTAACGATCCGTAGCTTGTGGAGCTAGTTCTGTCAGACAACTCGACGGCGCCGCGCCCTTCCACGCCCTTATTTGGTCGGCCTACCTGCTCTGCTGCCCGCTTTGCTTGCGCGCTCCCTCCACCTCCCCCCGGCATCCAGCTGTTGGGCTCCACTGTTCTATCCAATAGGGGGACTCTAGCCCATCACGCTTATATTTCCAACTGAATAATTTTGAGATTGCGAGCTCATAATACTGTGTGAGCACTCTTCTGTAAGCCCAGGGAAAACAAACACACCAACAAACACACACACACACATGTGCACACAATATGGACATACAGAAATACCCATACACACATAAATACAGAAAGCCTCCATCCCTTGACGCAGATCCAAATATTGACAGACACACACACACACACACCCACACACACACACACACACACACACACACACACACCTGTCCTTATTCAGTAAACACTTATTACGATAGTAAGGCATCTGCCATCTTCACAGCCATATTCTCACATGGCGCAGCACGGAGGCAGCATATGGTTTCCACTTCTCTGTAAATATTGATTATCTCGGCGTATTGGCAGAGAAGGAAAACAACGTTAAAGGGGTGGAAGATGTTGAGATGCAATCTTTTCTCCGGGAGCTGCAGCTGCCAACTGGAATCAATGAATTACCGCCGCACGGCGCAAATAAACACTTTATGGAGCGACTCCCGCGGAGACCCAAACCTTCGCTCAGACTCAGACTGTCATGAAGTCGCTGTCTGTTTCATTCATTCATTTATGGGGCTGGGTAATGATCACCAACACCAACAATAACTGCAGACAATACAATAAGAATGTCTCTTTATAAGTGTTAATATAAATCCACAGAAAACCATCCAAACCCAAAATCCAATCCAAAGAAATCTATCTATAATTTTCAATAATTATCTCACTATAAAGGCAGGAATCTCTGTCTGTCCTGCGTGCAGTATCGACTTTGGTGCAGGCGGAGCTCCGAACAGCGAGCCGTGCGCGGCAGCGGGGCCGGGCTTTAGGGCTTTGCGACGGAGTCACTTACATCCGCAGTGCAGCCTTTTTGAAAGGGCACTGCCCTCAGTCCAACAAAACACACATTTATTTTTACTGTATGTTTATTATTATTATTATTATTATTATTAGTTTATGTTTATTATTGTTATTATTACAATCTTGAGTTTTACTTCTGGCTCACTGATGCTCAGGAGATTCACATCTTTACGCAGGTTTTTATAATTTGGTATCGGACTCCACAGCACGCTTCCCAACAGAACAGTACTGAAGCAATTTGGCCGCCGCCATAAAATGTGAATTATTTAAAAACTATTATTTTTATTTTTTTTTTCCGGCCCGCTCGGTCAGTCCTGCAAGGCGGTTTTACGAATTCCAATTCACCTTCCTACCAAACGCTGGAATCCCCACACAACACAAAACCCGGCAAAATGACACAAAACCTTTTTGTCTGTTGTGTTGGATGCCCGAGCAAACTGCCCCGACGTGCGCTGTAGCCAAAAAAAAACACAAAAAAAACACAAAAACAAAGCGGTGCCAAGAGTTGTGCAGAACGATAATAAATAATAAATAATAAATAATAATAATAATAATAATAACACAAAATCCGAATGTATTACATTTGTATTTGGCGAGCTCGCTCAGTTTCCGATGGCGAGTAGAAAAACAGCCATGCCGCCAAGTCACGATAATGCATATGTAAATGTAACTTTTAATTATGTAAATATGATTTTCACTGAGCTTACCTGGACACAAGTGGAAAGGACACAGATCTATGAAACAAAGTTATTTGCCTGGGATAAAATACCCTCTGGGAAGTGTCTTATTCATCATTCACACACTCAGCCACATTATTTCCGCTGCGTTGGTATTGTACGACAGGCTGGAAATGATGTTTACTGTAAACGCGGCGCGTCGCGGTCGGCCCTCACGCATGACGGACGGTTTTCTCCGCGGTTCGGCCGTGAGCGCCGTCGATTCCCCCGCGACAGGAAGAGCTATTCCACCTGCTCCATCCACCAAGGTGACGACGACGCACATATTTTCACATAATCGCAATTACGACGACGCCCGATGAGAACATTTTTGCCCATTTTTGTCGGTGCAGAGTTATACGCCCTGTTCTCCCGCACCCAAGCGGAAATCCGGCGTAATGAAAAACTGGTCGCAGCTTTTTTTTTGGGGGGGGGGGTTCCGACAGTGACCTTGGCCGCCATCTGAACCCTCGTCTCATCCACCACCCACCGCCGTCCTCATACGGATGGACCCCAAAAAAAAAACCTATTAAATGTCCCGGCTTGGCACGCTATAAATCAAGACGGGGCCGGGGGTGGCCTCTTTCAACGATTCTTCACCAATGAGTGTGATTTTAATTTTTTACACTGAAGAGGGGTTTAATCAATCTCTCCCCCATTTCGAATTCGATCCACTCGAGCTACACGACTACCTGGGTGGAGAGAGAAAAAAAAAAAAAAAAAGCGAGAGGCGAGAATGAGAAGGTCAAAAAGGACAAAGGGAGGGAGAGACGGCGGTTTAAAAACGAGTCTGGTTACTCGATCGGTCGATGTTTATCGGCCGCTCCTTCTCTCCCAGCCATGGGACACGCGGGGCGGCGCTATTTGCTGAGTGACATTTTAAAAGCCTTGAAAAGAGTCCAAGCTCTATTAAAGTGCTGCCCCTCTCTCTCTCTCTCTCTCTCTCTCTGGTTCCAATTTGGCATGGAGTTCAGAGGAGGTGCGCAGGGTTCAGCTCCACAACGCCCGGCTGCTGCGTCAGCCGAGGGCGTCCAAACGCGACTCCAGCCATTGTGATTCTACGCGGCGACAACGCCGGCCCCTCCGGTGGGGTAGGGGCGGCGCGCCCACGATTTACAGCTGAAGTGCGGCTCTTTGATTCCCTATTAAAGTGGCGATCCGTAAGATTACGCCGTCTCAAAAATCACATATTTGACGCTTTATTTGGCCGGGATAAGAAACAACCATTCAATCAGGGGTGCAACAACTCACCGACCGCTTTTAACGCTGAAGATGCGACTACATCAATACGCGGACCCCTGGATCGATCTGAATGTACCGGTCGATTGCCGCGATTCTAAAGTCACCAGTCGGTGGACCGAAGCTTTCCTGCTGATTCTACTTCAGTGTAAACTAAACCGCCCGCAGTAAGCGACGCATCCAGGGTCATTACAATAATATATATTACTATATCAGAATCACAATATATTAGATATTATTTTATCTAAATGCCATAAAGTAATAAAATACTTGGGATACCCTGGTCTACTATGAAACATATCTACTTGAAGGTAAGCATTGCCACTTTTGGAATCAGAGTTTGTTTATTTTTGCCAGGTACATTTACATATACTGGCGATTTCTTCTGGTGAGGTTTGGTGCGCGTCAAGAAAGGCCATACGCATTCAAAAATAAAAAGCTTAACAGTCTGGAAAAAAAGGAGAATAAAAGTAATAATAAAATACAATAGGATAAAAATAAATAATTACAATTAACATGTCAGATATATATCTATAATAATATGTATATAATACACAGTATATAATTTGCCCAAAAAAACCCCACAGAAATAGTCAGGTACTTAAGATATACTTTTATAGAATTGGCTTATTTTCATTTATAATGGAAAAAAATATATCTGTATTAAACAAAGAAGTGTTAGTTAAGAAGTGTATCAGTTGGCATCGAATCGCATCAAATCATTCTGTATTAAAATGTATCGTCCCTGAATCCTATCGTGGCCAACGCATCTGGATAGGTATCACATCGTCTTGTAAGGGAGAGATACACACCCCTACATTCAGTGTATTTGCGCCATGCATATGCTCTATCGTTTCCATTGTTGGCGGCGGGTTCCGCCGTTCCCCGGCAAAAATGCAAAGAAAGGGAAAAGTTTGAAATTTGATAAAGCGGCGTGGAACGTTGCGCTCAGTAAACTGTGGACGTGGATGAACAAAGATGGACAGACAGACAGACAGACAGAGATAGATAGATAGATAGATAGATAGATAGATAGATAGATAGATAGATAGATACAGGTTCAGGTTCTCACCGCTCTGCCTCAATACGCATCTCCTCCCGTTTCTGCCTCCTCAGCTCCCTGCGCCGCTCGAAGTCCGTGTCCTCCATGGTTACGCCCTGAGGAGGAACGTCAACACACGCCGCCATGTTAGTTTACAAACAGACAGGAAGGAAGGGAGCGCAGAGGGGAGAGCTCGGACATAAACCGCCGCCCCTCCCACCGGAATGTTGTCAAAATGGATGAAGTGCACAAGTCGACCCCGTCCAGAGGATGGAGCAATTGACAACACACTCCAATGCTACTATTATAAACTACTATGATAAAATAAACTACTATACTGTATACTATACTATGAAACTACTCAGGATGTGTGTTGATTGTGCAGAATGAAATCCAAAGACGGAATAAGGTATCACGTCCATCTTATCTCATATATCACAACTCTCTCATTTAGGGCGGGGTTTAGGGGCGGGACCTCACCGTTCCATTTCGGTCCGATCCGACATTAATGAGATGGTTTAACGCTACAAAGTCGGATATATTTGCAATTCCTCAGACGTCAATTAAGCAAAAAAAAAAAAAAAAAAAAAGTCACGCAACAAACTCCGTATGAATACAGAAATTAAAACCTTTCAATTTGTTTGTGGTGGGACTTCATTCAAGCGGTAAATGGCTGCATAACTCCCAGACAAAGTATGGATGTGACAATTTTCAAATCGATTCAGAAAATTGAATGGAGTTGAATGAGAGCATTGATTTATTATTATTATTATTATTATTATTATTATTGTTATTATTTTTTTTTTTTACCCAGCCCCACTCCACTGTACCATTCCACCAATGTGACAACAGGAAAGGAAACAGTGTTACTACCAATGCCAGACTCCCCCTCCAGAGACACAGAGTCCTGGAAAGAGAGAGAAGAGAGAGGGGGGGGGGGGGTAGAGATAGAGGCAGAGAGAGGGAGAGACAGAGGGGGAGGGGTAGAGAAAGAGAGAGAAAGAGGGGGAGAGAGAAAGTGGGGACAGAGAGAGAAAGGTAGAGAGAGGAACAGAAAGAAGTGGAGAGAGAGAAATAGAGGGAGAGAGAGGGAGAGGGAGAGAGATGGTGAAAGAGGGAGAGAGAGAGGTAGAGAGAGGGAGAGGTAGAAGTAGAGCGAGAGAGAGAGGGAGACAGAGAGAAAGAGAGGGGGGGGAGAGAAGTCGAGAGAGAAGTAGAGAGAGAAAGGTAGGGCGAGGAACAGAGAGAGAGGTGGAGAGAGAGAGAGAAGTTGAGATAGAGAGAAAGGCAGAGAGAGTGGTGGAGAGGGGGAGAGAGAGAGAGAGAGAGAGAGAGAGAGAGAGAGAGAGAGCAGAGCAGAGCAGAGTGCGTGGGTCAAGAGCAGCCAGCACAGGATGTTAACTCCATCAGCCAGGAGCACTCACACTAAAAATACGAGGGTACATGACGGCGGCGTCGGACCACCCAGGCGCCGGGGATCTTCCCAAATCTGTCGCTATATCTACTGACCCTTACTAAAACCAGCAGAAAAAGCCGAAGGAACGTTCGAGAAAGAGAACGAGAACGAGAAAGAGAACGAGAACGAGAAAGAGAAAGCAAACAGCCCGGTCGGGGCATCGACTCAATTTTTAGCGCGACAGTTCGGACGCCCTACGATAACAAGAGTGACCGTTCCGAAATGGAACAAAATGAGGAAGTGCTGACGTGCTCTACCTTGAATTAATGCTTTTTTTTTTTTTTTTTGTTTTTCCTTTTTCTAGAACGAGCATCCCACAATGCCTCTGTGCTTGTCAGCAGGGGGGCGGCGGCGCTCGCAGTCCCTGCAACAGTCCCCCCGCCGTCTTCCCTCGGCCGACGGAGAAGGCAGGCGCCTGTTCTTTCCCCTCCCCGCTCCTCCCTCCTTTTCTTTCTTTCTTTCCCTTGTGTTTCTTTTCTCTCTCTCTCTCTCTCTCTCTCTCTCTCTCTCTCTCTCTCCCTCTCTCTCTCTGCTTCCTATCTCCGCGGCCTCTCCTCTCACACTGTTTACGAAGCTGTCAGGGCTGGGCCAAACTCCGCGCAGAGAGATGGAAGGCTCCCTCGTCCGGTTTCCTGAGTGAAAACTGGAGCCGGGTCATAATTCCCTATTATTGCTTCACCCAAAAAAAAAAAAAAAGAGAGAGAGAGAGAGAGAGATTGGCTCTGATGTAATGCGTCACGTGGCTTTAAAGTGGTCATTCCCACCGTTATTTTGTGAGATAAAATCTCATATTCGATACCGAGTTAAGAAACTGCCATTCCATGTATTTGCGTTGCGCATGTGCTCCCCTTTGCGCCGCAAACATCGATGGCGGGGGTCTCCGCCTTTCCCGGCGGTGATGCCAGGATGGGAGGAACGCAGGAAGCCACAGTGAGTTTGCGGCGTAGCCGGTCGTCAAAGGGTTGCCGACAAATCGACCGATCCAAAAGAAGGCAAACTTTCGAGAAAGAAAAAGTCACTTAAAGTGGAAGTAGAAGGGAGGACGAGGGTAAAGCCGGACGTTGAAAAGGAAAAACAAACAAACAAAAAGCAAAACATGGCGCTTCCTTGTGGAATTCTGGGACTTGGAGTGTAATCCATTGCAGGATCTAGAACGAGGAGCCGGAAGAATCCGAATGCCACAGGAATGACGCTCATTCGGGAAACTTAAATAGTAGTGGTAGTCCTGAAATCAATCCAAGTTTTCCAAGAGTCTGCTAGAAAGCAACATCTGGATAAACTCCATTATTTACAGGGAACAATAAAGTTCACCAATTCAATCTGTGGTTGGTTGGTTTTTTTGGTTGTTTGATGTGTTGGTTGGGTGGTGTGTTTCTTGGTTGGCTGTTTGGTGTGTTGTTTGGTTGGCTGTTTGGTTGGTTGTTTGGTGTGTTGGTTGGTTGTATGGTGTGTTGGTTGGTTGTGTGGTGTGCTGGTTGGTTGTTTGGTGTGTTGGTTGGTTGTGTGGTGTGCTGGTTGGTTGTTTGGTGTGTTGGTTGGTTGTGTGGTGTGCTGGTTGGTTGTTTGGTGTGCTGGTTGGTTGCTTGGTGTGTTGGTTGGTTGTATGGTGTGTTGGTTGGTTGTATGGTGTGTTGGTTGGTTGTTTGGTGTGTTGGTTGGTTGTATGGTTGTTTGGTGTGTTGGTTTGTTGTTTGGTGTGTTGGTTGGTTGTATGGTGTGTTGGTTGGTTGTTTGGTGTGTTGGTTGGTTGGTTGGTTGGTTGGTTGTTTGGTGTGTTGGTTGGTTGTTTGGTGTGTTGGTTGGTTGGTTGGTTGTTTGGTGTGTTGGTTGGTTGTTTGGTGTGTAGGTTGGTTGTTTGGTGTGTTGGTTGGTTGTTTGGTGGGTTGGTTGCTTGTTTGGTGTGTTGGTTGGTTGTTTGGTGTGTTGGTTGGTTGTATGGTGTGTTGGTTGGTTGTTTGGTGTGTTGGTTGGTTGTTTGGTGTGTTGGTTGGTTGGTTGTTTGGTGTGTTGGTTGGTTGGTTGTTTGGTGTGTTGGTTGGTTGGTTAGCTGATGTGTGGTTGGTTGGTTAGTTGGTGTGTTGGGTGGTTAGTTGGTGTGCTGGTTGGTTGGTTGGTTGGTTGGTTGGGCGTCTGTTGTTTTGTGTTGGTTTTGGTGTGTTGTTTGGTGTGTTGGTTGGTTGTTTGGTGTATTGGTTGGTTGCTTGGTGTTGGTTGTTTGGTGAGTTGGGTTGGTTGGTGGATTGGTGGTTGGTCTGGTGGTCGTTGGGCGTTGGTTGTTTGGTGTTAGTTGGTTGTTTGGTGGATTGGTGGTAGGTTGGGTGGTTGTTTGGTGTTGTTTGTTTGGTGTGTTGGTTGGTTGTTTGGTGTTGATTGTCTGGTTGGTTGGTGGATTGGTGGTTGGTTGGGTGGTTGTTTGGTGTTGTTTGTTGGTGTGTTGGTTGGTTGTTTGGTCTGGATTGTTTGGTTGGTTGGTGGAATGGTTATTGTTTGGTGTTGTTTGTTTGGTGTGTTGTTTTGTGTTGATGGATTTGTGGTTGGTTGGATGGTTGTTAGGTGTTGGTTGGTTGGTGTGTTGCCGGTTGGTTGGGTGGATGTTTTGTGTTGGTTGTTTGGTGTGTTGGTGGTTTGTTGGGTCGTTGTTTGGTGTTGGTTATTTGGTGGACTGGTCGTTGTTCAGGGGGTTGGTTGGTTAGGTGGTTAATTGGTTGTTTGGTGGATTGGTTGGTTGGTTGGTTGGTTGGTTGGTTGGTTGGTGGATTGATTGGTTGGTTGGTTGGTTGGTTGGTTGGTTGGTTGGTTGGTTAGGCGGTTAATTGGTTGTTTGGTGGATTGGTTGGTTGCTTGCGTGCTTGCTTGCTTGGTGGATTGATTGGTTGGTTGGTTGGTTGGTTGGTGGATTGATTGGTTGGTTGGTTGGTTGGTTGGTTGATGGATTGATTGGTTGGTTGGTTGGTTGTTTGGTTGGTTGTTTGGTTTATTGGTTGTGTTGGCTGTGTGGTAGTTGGGGAAAAACTGACAATGGACGCTGAAACCTTTTCCAATCAGAACGACTTGGGAGCCCGCGCTAAAAAGGTGGAGCACTCTGGAAAAAGACCCCCGTTTGAAGGGCAAACAAACAGAAAGGGACAGAAACTCTCCGAGAAAGACACCTGAACGTTAACCTCAGATGTACAGAAGGCTTGCGTTAACCGGAACACACCGAAACCAGCAACATGAAATAAAGACACACTTATATAAAAACTGGACTGTGGAATCCTTATTTAAAAAAAACCCCATAAAACTGACCTTTTTGATGCACCGTTACATACGTAGAACAACACATTTAAACAGAACCGATAGAAGAACGTGCAGAAGGAAAGGAGAGGACAGAGGCTGGGTTGTTCCTTTTTAACCAAAATCCCATCAAGCAGGCCCGTCTGCCTACGATCAAACCGTACCGCGAAAACAAGCACAAATGATTTTAGGGCAGAAATATTCCGAGCACCGCAAGAATTCCCTCTCTATGTTTAGACGCACAGTCGGTGTCATTTTCTTTTAGGGCAAGGGAGGGTTGGGGGGTTAAAATGGCAGTTGGATCGCAGGCAATTGGTACGACTGTAATTAAGACAAAATGAGAGCAATAACTGAAACCCAAAAGGCCTGCAAACATCACATGTTTAATCACATACTTCCTAGAAGCACTGACGCCAAGGGAGACCGAGTTATTAGTGTTGCAATTATGCCAGCATATATTTGAATCTATTGTTCACGAAAATAACCAAAAAACAAAAACAACCAAGAACTGCCCCGTATTGCGACACAACCACCTCGCGCCGGGACACAAACCTCTTTGGACGACTTTAAATGTCATGACTTGAAAAGCTTGAGTGGAGCTTTAGAAAAGCATTAGTAGCTTACTTTCATCGTTCTGCTTCACCGTTTATTTCACAAGATAAAGCACAAGATACTGTGTTTCATTTACGGACAAGGTATTTTTTATTTTTCAGGTCCTTTTCATATTTATCTTCTTATCTTAATTTAGTTTATTTGGTTTTTCGGTGAGTTTGAGCTAATATTTGCTAATTATCATCATTTTCTAACTTTTCCATATATTGCCATTTTCTCAATGGTATTTTTATTGTATTGATTTATTATTATTTTCGAACTTTTTTGATATGAGATGTTGAGACAACGCATTTTTCCTCCAGGGATGAATAAAGTATCCATCTATCCATCCATCCATCCATCCATCTACTGTATACATCCATCCCTCCATCCATCCATCCATCTATCTATTCATCCATCAATCCATCCATCAATCCATCAATCCATCCATCAAATCTGTATTTCTTGAATGGGACAGTCAGGACGCACGTTTGACAAAACGATCACGCGGATAAACACAATCGTAGATAAAACGCGGAGGAATCGTTACGTAAAACACCAAAGTGATGCACGACGTCTGGCAAAGTGGCGCTGGGGCGCCGAACAAACGGCGGCGGGGCCGCGGCGTTCTCCCGTGTCGGCGCGGGGCGAGACGAGACGCTACGCAGAGACGCTGCTCGGGAGTGTGGATATGGCCGGAGGGGACCACCCGCACTTCACCGAAGCCAACACGGGGGGAGATAATGTGTGTTTGTGTGTGAACGTGAGAGAGAGAAGGGGAGGGAGAGAGAGAGAGAGAGAGAGAGAAGGGGAGGGAGAGAGAGAGAGAGAGAGAGAGAGAAGGGGAGGGAGAGAGAGAAGGGGAGAGAGAGAGAGAGAGAGAGAGAGAGAGAGAGAGAGAGAAGGAGAGGGAGAGTCCGCCGAGAGAGAAATAGTGACGATTGTGTAAAAACCAGTTGGCAGTTTGACGGGCTACGGCTCACACCTTTACGCCGTTGAGCGAGGGGGCAGAGCGTCCTTCCATTCCCTTTGTCTGTTTGGAAACCGCTCTCTGTTCTTCTCCCCTCTCACCCACCCCACCCCTCCGCCTCCGCTCCGTCGGCCCCAGAGTTCTACAACAGCTATAATGACACATTTACCAGTCAAATTACTACCTGCGGAGACTGCCAGGCCCTGGCAACGAACCCAGCGTCTGAGCGGCGGCCCCGCTCAAAGAAAAAAATAAATAATAAATAAAATTTAAATAAAAGTGGGGGGCTTTAAATCCAAGCTGATCCCTCCCCGACAGCCGCCGGCGCGCCGTGTCCGCCAGGCGTTCCCGCCGGCAAATTACCGCCGCGGCCTTCCCCCCGGAAAAATAGCGAGCGGGGGCCCCAGCGGAGAGAGGTGGCGCTAAGTAGATCAACTCAGAGAGACAAGAGTGAGGCCCCCCAAGAAAGGGGTCTATTTTTGGCTCCGGCGAAATGTACTACATTGGGAGGGCGGTGGGGGTGGGGCTATAGGTTCTCTGGCGCTATCGCTCCGAGGAAAGGAGCAGGGGTTGTTTTTTTGGGGGGGGGGTCTGAGTTGTTACTGTGATACTTGGAGTGACTACCCCCCCTGCACCTCCCCGCCCCCCCCCGCCGCTGGACAAACACATTAATCTCCACAATATGCCTGCGGAGATATTCCAGGAATGCTCCTATTTAACCTCTGATGTTGGCGGAGGGGACTTGAAAGGGGGCTCCAAATTACTCATTCACATGCCGTTCAATAAAAAGCCCCCCCCCCCCCCGCTGCCACGAGCCCTCCGAGTGTAAGGGGTTGTTTTGGTGAAATGGATGTAAAGATATATATAAAAAAACAAAACAAAACAAAAAAATAAATGAAAACACTCCCTCCCGGTCAGCGGCGTTGGTGAATGTCTTTCCGCGCACAACCGGCGATTTGGCTTTGGCTCAAGTGTCGCACAATGGCCGCGCTGATTTCGTTTCTTATCTCTGATTAAACAGAGTGGTGTGCTTCACGTTGCACTGCGCCCTCAAGCCGAGAGAAAAGCGGTGAGGCGTTCCTTTATAACGACACAAAATGATTATCGGTCACTCTTGGGTCGGTTATAAAGCCAGGGCAAAAGGGTAAAGAAAATAAAATAAATAATAATAAAAATAAAAAAAACTAAAGGGTGATCCGGAGTGCACTGGGGCCAATTTATTTCCCCGAAATCATTAAATAAACATAAAGCGTAAAAATTCAACATGACTGGAGCGTGAACTTCGGAGCCTGCACTGTGATTTCGGGCACGGAGAGAAGAGTCTGAACAACAAGTGTGATCCATTAGCGCCAGACACACTAAACGCTGCCCTTGCAGCCCCGAAAAGCAATAAGCGCAATAGCAGAGGGTTTGCACAGCGGAGGCGTAAAAGCAAACATGACAATTCTGGAAGCCTTTTGTCCCCCTTCCCCCCGACATCAATAGGATGGGCACTACCGGTGAAATCCACAATCACATCTTTCCTCCCAAACTGAACGCAGGTTTTGAGCCAATGTTGGAAATGTCCCAGGAAAATGGACGCAGATCGGTTGAGATCTATCAGTTGGGTTTAGAGCTGCAACAATTAGTCGATTAATCGATTGGTCGCCTGTCGAATGAATCGCCAACTATTTCGATAATCGATTCCTTGTTTCCCGTCATTTTCTTAGGGAGAATATTTCCAAATTCTCTGATTCCAGCTTCTTAAATGTCAACGCTTTCTGGTTTTCTTTCGCCCCCATGCGACGGTAAAGCGAATGTCATGCGGGCCGTGGACAAAACAGCACATTTTGAGGACGTCGCCACGGGACTTGTGGAAACGGTGATTTTTCAGCATTTTCTGACATTTTCACGGACAAAACAACTCGTCGATTAATCGCGAGAATAATCGACAGATTAGTCAGTAAGGACAATAATCGTTAGTAGCAGCTCTAGTTGGGTTCGGGGTAAATTTACCTTCTACCCAAATGTCAGTATTCAATGGCGGCGGAGGAGACCAATTCTAAAAGACAGCTCTTCTGCAGACATGCAGACCATAGGTACATGCATTATTTCATTATTATAAGCTTATAGGATGGCAGTGGCGGAAAATGTGCAAAAAATAAAAAAAGTTCATTTAATTTATTAAATTATCTGTATCAGGGATGCAAATTTAAAGGAAGTTCCTTCATCGATAGTTGTTAACCTGAAATAACAACAGTAGATTGATTGATAACATAAAAGCTTATGACGTCACCAAGCGGTGGCGCCGTGGCGCCGTGGCGCGCGGGGACCTCTGTGACGTCGCGGGCTTCTGAAACCTGGTGAGGAGTGTTTCTCCTCATTTCATTTGGGTTCAAAATGGAGACGTTCCAGGCGAGGCTCGCTGAGCTGGTTCGCGCGCAGGGGAGTACTTTTCCACCCGTCTCTGCGCGAGTTCAATATTTTAACTTTTCGCCGTCCTCCGCGACGGAACGAGCCCGGATGTGACGCAGCGGATCAGGTCCGGTGCGGAGGTGGACAATGGGACGCTAATAAAAGTTAACGTTCCTAAAATTCGCATCTATAAACAGACACAAAATAATTACATTTAATATTTTTTATTGGCATCAAACAAACGTGTCCGATTTTTCAAGAAAAGCCACTTGATTTTCTGCTTTTCTGACTCAGCGGTCAGACGTTAGACGTCCACAATGGAGAAAAATAACATGATACATCATTTGTTATGTTGCGATGTCTCCAAACCCGGTGGATACCGTCCAGGGAAAGTACAGACACTCACATAGTCAGAATCACAAAAAAAAAAAGAAAACTAACGTGGTTAGAGCCCAGCAGGGGTCGGAAGTTTGACATGGCGAGAACTTAAATCGAGGCCAAATAAAAAAAAATAAAAAATAAAAATAAAAAGACGTAGCGCTCATTTCTGGCTGGAATACATGCATATATTAAAATACACACAGGAAATAAGGAAGGGAAATGGAGAAACGGGGAATGAGAAAAGATAAGAAGTTGAGCAAATGAATAATGAGAACATCTCTGTATTCTACAGGCAAAATTTTTTTTTTTAAATAAAAACAAACTCAATATTAACCAGGGGCCTTTTTCACATCCAGAAAATTATAATGATGAAATTATGAGAATTTTAAAAATGGTAAATTACAAATAATGCATATCTTAGGTTTTATTTTTTATTATCTTTTAAAGTTTAACTTTGTGCACTTTGTATTTCTTTGGTATTTTTTTATATATTATTATTTTTTTTCTAATTTAACTTTCTGTGAATCACTTTGAGTTGCATCTCCTGTATGTATTGTACAAATACAGTTCATTATTATCATCATGCCAAACTACGGCCAGATTTTCGCACCTGACAGAACTTTCAAGTCACATTTAAAACGTCGACGTCCGAGTGCTGATGGCATCGGTGAAGGCCATTGCTCGATTGGGGAGAACACGACGTTGCACGCACGCACGCACGCACGCACGCACGCACGCACGCACACACACACACACACACACACAGCCTGGTTGCACGCAGACAAGTTAAGAGATTTACGGCTGTTATGTGCAGATGTGCATGTAAATGTGTGTGAAATAGAGAGAGAACTTATGTGTGGAAATACCTGTGTGTGTTGTTAATACGTGTGTGTGTGTGTGTGTGTGTGCAGCCGGCACAGCGCTGGTGGTTGCGTGTGATATGTGTCTCCTCTCAGGCGTCCAGCAGCATTAACGTATTTACGGTCCCACACGACATAACGTTTATAAATCCATGGGAGTCTTTGGCACAGAAGGGGGTCTCTCCCTCCCTGTCTCTCTCTCTCTCTCCCCCTCCCCCTCTCTCTCTCTCTCTCTCTCTCTCTCAGAATCTCTTGTTGTTCCATTTTCATATACGAGGAATTTGTCGTACATTTTATTTATTTACATTGTACATTTTAGTGCAAACAGATGAAGCGTATAACGAAATAATGGTTAACAGCCAGATGTTTCTTTGAGTTCTCAAAAAGACATATTTTCATCTAATATATACAGAACTCAGACTGGTGCATATGCACCACATGAAGGTTATTTACAAAATATTTTGACTGTTTATAAATATAAATAGTTATAATTGTATATAATGTATAATAACATAATATACTGTATATACAGTTTGGACAGGGCGTATAATGGGTGAGTTAGTCAAACTTAATACATCTACTACTAGTTACATCGGCAAGAATATGTCGATACGATACTATCATGATACACAGGATATGATTTGATATATTACAATACTGTAAGCAAGGTGATATATTTCTTGCACATTTTTAACTGTACATTTTACCTTTACCATGTGTATATAGATATGTTTATATATTTATTTATATATCAATATGTTTCTTAATAATTATTATATGTTGTATGTTAATATGTTGTATGTAAATATGTTGTATGTAGATTGGAGTTGTAACGAAAGTAATTTCCCCCTGGGATTATTAGTATTATAAGTATTTCTGATTCTGATTCTGATATTGCAATTTTTTTTTGCAAACAGATTTTCGGGAAACTCATAGTATAAAGGACGCATGTATGGATATGCATTAAATCGGAGTAAAAATGAATACTATGAATACTTTATGTAATCAGGACAGTGGGATCTGTAATTATCACAGTCCCTGCAACATCCAACATCATAGCACTGCTTGTTTTGCAATCTGAGCGAAGGAATTAACATTAGCCGCAATCAGTTAAAATTTAAAAAAAAAAAAAAAAGCAGTTCTGCAAGTTCTAGCAGGACTGCTTAGGTAAACAAATTGAGAGAAAAAAAAAAAACCTAGCTTGTAGGGGTGTAACGGTGCACGTATTTGTAGCGCAGCATTTCGGTACAGGACTTTGGGTGCGCTGCAGATGTGTACCAGATGCAAAGTGGGCTCGTTCTGCGTGCAGAACATACTTCAAATCCGAGTTCCCACACCGACATATTCAGTGGCCGACTAGAAGTTTGTTTAGTCTCCGCCTCGCACTCTGAGCGGGCAGCCCCCCCGGCCACGCCCCTGGCCAGCGAGCGTCATGGCCAATGCAAACGAGAAGCCGGAGCTTGAAGACCCTCCCTCATCATTTTGTTTTGGGAACACCTCGGCGTCCCGGTGACACACGAACCGAGACGGGTGGGAAGGACGACAGCAGCGTGCCGACACTGTTGAGCAGTGATCGGGTACCTTATTTGGCAACACCTCGAACTTGACAAGTCATTCGATCGGTCGGGACTTTAAACACCAATTGAACCGCTGCCACCAAGAATTGCATGTAAACTCACATTGGAAAATTGAAAAATATATTTTTTGACAATCGATAAAGCGTCACAAAGCATAATATTGTGACACTGAAGTATATTGATTTTTTTTTTCACCCATAAAATGCAGTGTGTGTGTTGCACGCGTGTGTGTGTGTGTGTGTGCGCACGCCTGAGAATAAGAGGGGTCCCACGGAGAAGAGCTGATTTACAGCGGCAGCGGCTGTGAAAGTCGTCTGGAGATGGGAGCGTGTATTTGGGGGCGGCAGAACGCCGTCCCGGCTCCCCGGCCCGATCTCAAAACCACCTGCTCACCTCCCGCCACCGCAAATTCATTTTAATTTGCCCCCTCCATCCCTCCACCCGCCCGCCCGCCCCGAGCCCTCAAACGCCTCCAACGTGTCATCGTCCCGAGACCTAAGACGCCGGGATCACACACAATCCCCCCCCCCCCCCCGAAACTCGGCCGTGATCTGCGGCTTTGCTGACTTTGGCCGTCAGACGGAGGAGGAGGACGGAGGGAGGACGACGGAGGAGGAGGACGGAGGAGGATGAAGGGGATCCGCGAGGGGGAATTTAACGTCGGTGTTTTGAAAAGATCCAAAAAGGTTCAAAATGTTAAGTTTCCACTCGGTTCAGAAAAAGGAGACTCCTGCATTCCCAGACAATGGGTCACATTCCATAACACCTGTGTGTGTGTGTGTGTGTCCTGTGAATCACACACACACACACACACACACACACACACACACACACACACACACACACACACACACACACACACACACACACACACACACACACACACACACACACACACACACACAGATTGACTTAGTGAAGCAAGTTAGGTTATCTGCTCATTTTACATCCCAATAAAAAAGCCTCTTTAATGTGATATTGTGGATGGGATGTAGAGTCCTCTTTGACTTTAATACTTAATTCAGTGTTGCTATGACTAACTGCTTATGTCGTTAATCACTCTATTAGTCATTTAAACAATCAATCAAACATTTTGTTTAAGATAGTACCCGATACCTAATAAAACCATCATCAACCCTCTCGACTTGGTTAAAAAAAAAAAAAAAAAAAAAAAAAAAGACTTGTTCCTGATAGCAAAATGTCATTTATTTCAATTACGCTCCTAACACTGACTAATCCCTTCTGGACAGGAACACATAACCATCATTTTTAAAAACCAATTACACTGCACTGCCCTCTGTGCCGCCGCGCTCCCCGAATCCTTCATTACATATTTCAATGTCGGCCAGATAACCCGGCCAACCGCGGATAACTCCGAGTACAGTGTAATATCCTGGATATTTAGGGTCTGACTCAACGTCCTTCCCTTTTTTTTTTTTTTTTTTTTCTTCCTTTTCCGCCGTCGCACGCGTTCACGTTTTGCCCGCTCCTACGGCCAAAAAGATGACGGCGGACGCTCATAACTCCCCAAACGGGCCCACACCGGGGGGGCGGCCTGGCCGCGCAACTGCTGAGCGAGGGCGAACGACAAGCGCGTGGGACGTCTGAGTCGAGTGGACCCCGGTTCATATAAACACCACACCTTGACTCCTCCTTGTGACCTAACCGCCCGTCTCGCTCAGCGGGGGCCGGGGCGCTCGACGGGGGCCGACGGCGACGGCCGCAGAATAAAGCCCCCCCCCCTTAAACACCCGTTTTCGACGGGAACCATCCGCATTAGACGTGGTAGTCTTTATCGCCCGAATCCCGCGCCGAAAAGATGTGGCCGTCCCCTCGGCGGGCGGACCCCACCCCGACTCTGAACTTTTCTTGGACTTCGGGACTTTTGAAAAGTGACAAAGTACGAGTGGTTCCTTGTGACGTTCGCCTTTCACTCCGCTACATTCCAAAGCAAATGCCTGCAGAACAAAGGCCACAGCGGTACTTTACCGGGTATTACCGGCTCTGTTGTGTACTGGTACTATCTGCTGTAAACATCAAGTACAAACACTTTCACTAAATGCAAATGCCGTGCCTTCCCGTTCGCCCGCGTAATTCCGCGTCGGGATGTTGTACGAGAAGAAAAAAAAAAAAAAAAAAAAAAAAGCTCAGAGTACTTCTCCCAGCGCCGCACCGGCAACCAGGCGGCGTTTCAGAATGTACAAATCCCACACGAAATAGGGATGTTTGTACGGCATCAAAAGGCTGCTGCTCGCTGGCCCTGCTCCATATGACCAAATATGGAAGGAAAAAATGCTGCCTTTTCCCGTAACCAATCTGGGAGGGGGGCGGGGGGGAGAGAGAGAGAGAGAGAGAGAGAGAGAGAGAGAGAGAGAGAGGGTTTTTCTTGCATGCTGTGTCCACAGTGAGATAGCGCTTGCTCAGTCACTACTCAGTGACCACAGAGCTGGATCCTTCTCAACACAGTACGACCGACTGCCGGGACATCTCTGGGAACACACGCACGCACGCAGACACACGTACACACCTGAACAACCGGCGGGGAGACTCAAGAATGGGACGCACGCAGAATGTCCTCTCCTGAGCTGACATTTAGGTTTTTTTTGTTTTGTTTTTTAAAACCACGCACGCACGCCCGCGCCTGCACACGCACACACACACACACACACACACACACACACACACACCCACCCTTTCTTCCCGGGTCTCAGCAGTGCACTTCGGAGTCGGAGCCCCGGTAATGGAACATTCCTGTGTGAAAAAAGCAGACGTCTAAAAAGGCCACAACCCTCGGCTTAAGTTAGAAACAGTTTGTTTATCTGCTCCCCCCTCCGTCCGCCCGGCTCTGAAATTCGCTGCCTCTAATGCACTGCAGAGAATGTCTATTTGGGCAACTGCAAATCTACAAATAGACATTTCTTACTTTGCTGGTGTGTGAGTCACTGCAGGTAGCGGAGTCGTGCGGAGCTGGAAATGAGGTAACTTCTTTGTTTCCCTCGCGACGCCGGAAAATGCAAAGTGCTCCTCTGAAAACGTTTCCACGCAAGTGAAGCTGCGTGCGTCACTCTGTTAACACACGCAGCTTCCCTTCAATGCAAGAAAAAACAAAAAAAAACAAAAAAACAAACAAAGGCCCAGAAAAATGACCGTCGAACCAAAATTTAAATTTAATTTTGCGGCCGCTTCCAAAGGGAATGCGGAAGGGGGAAAAAAAAAAAAAAAAAAAAGATTAAACGGGAAAAATAAATCTCCGCTCAGCAGAGAACAAAGCGATAAATAAGCCTTTTCTCCTCCTGTTTGCTCAGGGTCCAGGCAGGTTTGGGTTTCGGTGCCGTGGCGCTCTTATGCAAGGCCCCCTCTTGCAATAATACATCAAATATTCCAGTGCAAATATCCAGAATGTCTTCTAATCGCAAATACATTTCACTGCCCCCACTTCTCCAGACGCATGATATCAACACCGTGTTGCGCAATTCTGTCATTTCTGCTGTTGGGCATCATCAATGGAGGCCTGGGTGTTTACAGAGTTGTTTCTGAAAGGGTGGTCTGCTTTATGCAAATAATGTATAAAAGGCAACCAAATCACGCCTTATAAATACAGGGTTCCTACACATTTTCACATCGTATCCAATGCTCTGGATGGGTTGTAGGTCCATCCAATGCTCCGATTGGCTGCAGGTCTATCAAATGCTGTGATTGGTTGCAGATATATCCAATGCTCCGATTGGTTGCAAGTCTGTGATTGCATCCAGAGAGATTTTGATCTGCACCCGTTGGTAACGCCCCTTAAAATTAAAAAATGAACTGAGAGATTCCAGACTAATACAGATTTGTGAAGTGGTCTGGCGATACCAGGCTAGGGGCAACAGTCTGGAAACACAAATATTTTTCCCCATACTCTCTTTTATTTTTTCCATACTTATCCAGACCTGGAAATGACTAAAATCGAATTCCATACTTTTCCATACTGCGTAGGAACCCTGTAAATAAACACCAGGATAGGTATGGACTGCAGCCTCAGAATAAGGCCCTCAAAGAAAAATGTCAGAAGTTCACTCAAGTGTGAAATATCTATATGCATCCATAAAAAAAGTAATTTAATCTCCTGCCTATTTTATTTTGAAAATGTGAAAATTTCCCAGAGGGGTTTGGGTAATTTTCCACCCGTTTCCACTTGACTTGAGGTTTCTCAAACGTTATCTTCCTTCACCTGCCCGGCACTTAGTGCAAATTTGACGACCGAGCGGCAAAAGAGAAGAGGTTTTGGAAAGGAACGCCGCGAACGAGCGAACACGGCTGCGACGTCAACATGGGCAGAGGGCGTTCCGAGTGGTGGGGAAAACGCTGTTGAAATCGGACAAAAACAACTCGCTCTCCTCCGCCTCCACCTCCACCTCCCCCTGCTCCTCCTCCTCCGCCTCCCACTCCCGCCCTCCTCCTCCTCCTCCTCCTCCTCCTCCTCGCCGCAGTGACAGCCCGTCCTGACACCTGCCTTCTGTCATGCTAAATGAGGCCTGAACGGGCGCCTGGACCTCCTCAACAGGACATTAATCTGCCGAGCGGCCGGGGCGACCGAGCGAGCAGCGCCGAGCGCTGACGGACGCCGCGTTTGAGTCCCCGCGCCGCCGGCCGCCCGCCCGCCGCCAACATAGCGCCTGGAAAGGCATCGCGGCGGCAACGTGTTTATTATCAAAGCGGCGCTTTCGCGCTTTGAAGTAACGATTCCTTCAGCAGCCCCTTGAGAAATGATTACCTTCTAAATAAACTGTTGTATGAGTCCGTTGCGAATGTTTATAGCGCGACGCCAAATTCGTTACAGGCGTCTCATTCGTCATTAAGTAATAGTTTGTTAACAGCCGTAATTCTCAAGCGTCACCGTGAGTGTTTAGTGTGCTACGTGTGACTTAATGTTCTCCGGCTGCTGCTGAGTGGAGCAGAATGCTTTGGAAATAAGCGTTGGTTTATCTCAACGAGGGCCACTCGGTGAAACAAAGCCAAACAGAATTAAGCTGCAATAGATTAGATTACGACAAGACGAGAAGGGGCGGGATGAGAGGGGACGGGGAAATAAAACTCCTGTTTGCGTGGTAACGCGTTGAATACCAGGCGCCCAGTGGTCCGGGGCCCGGTGGCCGCTAGGGGCCCGTCCCATCGGCGCGCCAGCCGTGGGGTGGCGGCGAACTGCGCTCCGCCGTGCGTCCCCTTGCCTCTCGCCTCCCAAAAAATTATGTTTTTTTATTTTTTCTTCCTTTTTGACATGGGAGCTATTTTATTTTATTCCATTCCTCATTGAAGGAAATAAAAGAAACGCCATGCGTAATGGACGGGGTGTCGTCCCCCCCTTGCGTAGAGCGGCAAAATGGCGAGAGCTGGGCGCGTGTCTGCACGGGGAGGGGAGGGTCCAAGAAAACACCCGCACCGGGGGCCCGATCACCATCAGGTTACGTCACCGATTAGGGGACCGACTTTGGGTCCCTTGCGACGCTCAGGTCCCATGCCGTACTTTTGACGGACGTTTTCCTCGTTGTTCTGTTGCACAGAACAGAACTTCATTTGACATATTGAACGTTGCGGTTACGTTAACCATGGCGGTTCAGAGGGTTCAGTGATGCTTCCCTCACTAGTGTACTGTTGATTAAAAGGAACAATTTGAGCTTCATCATGTATAGTACTGGAATTATATTTAAAAAAACACAACAACATTATTATTATTTTCATTTCAAAGCAAAGCACCACCCCCCAGAATATCTCCAACGCTCCCCTTTCAGCATTTGAGATCCCAGACCTCCCCTATTGCGAAACCCCAGCGTAAATTATACAAGCAGAAGAAGGACTGATCTTGCCATTTTCTGGCACCGTAGAGATACCTTTGAGCAGAGGGAATCCCTTCCATTCCCTTCTCGGGTTTGTTTTTTATTTTACCCTTATTTGCACGGTAGACTAGAGTCTGCCTTCCATGTTGATGACAGCGCACCTACCTATGCAAATCACCAGGAGCCGGCACACACATTCAATTTTAGAAACAATTGGCATTCATTCTCTGGTACATTTGGGAAAGGCACAAAACCAAAGGGACCCTGCGGGTGTAGTACCTCATCAGCTCTTTTCTGCAGAACAAAAGTAAGAAGACTCCCAGCGAAAGGTCGAGCATTGGGCCCCGCTCGCTCACCGGCAAAACCCGAACGTCTACGTCAATGCAAAGCGAATGTGAACGCAACACAACACGCGGCCCAGGCAACCGTCCAAAACCCGAGGAGCATTCACGAAGCTCGGAAAAGAAAAAAAAAAAGTCAATCTCGCGGACCTTGGCGACAAACATTGAATTTATGCCACGATTTGGCCCGGCTGCAGCAGGGTGTCCTACAAACGGCTGAAAGACGGAGGCGGGCGAGGAAAGAGGGAAAACGGTGGGGTGATGTGTGCGGCTGGTTTGAACCGTATAATAAGAACATGTCTTGGAATCATACCTTACAAGGAAACATACATGAAGTACAAGGCTCAACCCATTTAACCTTGCACCGGTTGTGTCATTGTACATGCATGGCGTGCCATACACAGAGCACCGAGGTTTTTCTGCCTGCGTCGGGGCTCTTTCCTACCCAATCAAGAATGCAAAAAAAACCTGGAAACACGAAACTTGCCATTCGTCTTTTTCAACAGAAGTCGGTGCAAACGCAGCTTTTTCACAGGAAAGGATTTTCAAGGGTATTACGTGACAAGCGATCCTTCAAAAAAAAAAGAAAAAGAAAAAGAAAAAGGGGGGGCCACATTCCAAGAGATAACGCTGATGAGATTAAGGCGCGCGTAGATGTGTGTGCGAGTGTGTGTGTGTGTGTGTGTGTGTGTGTGTGTGTCTGTGCGTGTGTTGGCAGTGGCTTATTACTAAGGGTTATAACTGACCGTGGATGTGCAGAGGTGGAAGCGTCCCCCGAGAGTCTTCTCAGTCGAGCCCTAGAGGAGAATGGACAAAAAAAAAAACAAAGGCAAAAAACATTTTACTTCACCGACGAATACAGTACGCCACAAACACCACACGAACCACACCACACCGGTACCACGCAAAAACAGCCCGACGGAGGGGAATAGGTACTTAAAATGGACGGCCGCGCAGGGTGAGGGAGCGCTTTAGTCGGTAAATGCAGGAAGTGTCGTTTTGTGTTTGCGTTGGTCCAGCGAATGAGGGGAACCGGTCTCTTCTTTCTTTCTACAGGCACACCCGTCCCACGCTTCGGCGGTCCCATTCAGCGCTGCATCCACAAGGTAGGACTTTTTTTTTATTTTTATTTTTTTTTATAATTTCACAAGATGTTGAGGATGACTTCTGGTGCTTTCATAAGATATTAAAATCCATCAGCCATGCGGACGCATTGGCTAGAACAGTAAGAACTGTCTACGCCGTTCCGGGAGTTGCATTACTTTACTGTAACTCAGCCTTAAAGACGGAGAGAAAACATTTTACTTTATCGCAATATTACAATAACCAAAGTCCCAGGCAATATCTAGTCTCACGTCACAATATCGCTATTCTAACAATATACAGCAGCTCCCAGCCCGAGGCCGTGCCGACGAGGGTTGTACCCAAGTAACAGTTGACGAATGGATTTTGGTTCCAAACTGTCAGCAATGGGTTTTTGGGTTTTTTTACGACGTGATGGCACTTTCATGTTTATTAGGCGTAGTAGAGTAAAGCAAAACACAACATCACACAAAAACTGGCATCGCTCCAAAAAGTTATCGCTCCGGTACATTCCCGCAAATTCCAGTCAGTTTAGCTCTTTGTGCATCATCTGAGTCCCCTCAGGAACCGAAACTCTGACAGAGC
This sequence comes from Zeus faber, assembly GCF_960531495.2. Lineage (NCBI taxonomy): Eukaryota > Metazoa > Chordata > Actinopteri > Zeiformes > Zeidae > Zeus > Zeus faber. The sequence goes on from NC_137208.1 coordinate 8,808,323, forward strand.
GAGGGTTTGATAGCGTCACCCCATTTTTTGCGCTGGTTGTTAAAAATGTTTTAACCTGGCAGCCAGCCACCCAAAGAGCCGGTCAAGCAGCCACCCAAAGAGCCGGTCAAGCAGCCACCCAAAGAGCCGGTCAAGCAGCCACCCAAAGAGCCGGTCAAGCAGCCACCCAAACAGCCAGCCAAACAGCCAGTCAAACAGCCAGCCAAACAGCCAGTCAAGCAGCCAGCCAAACAGCCAGTCAAGAAGCCAGCCAAACAGCCAGTCAAGCAGCCACCCAAAGAGCCGGTCAAGCAGCCACCCAAAGAGCCAGTCAAGCAGCCACCCAAAGAGCCGGTCAAGCAGCCAGCCAAACAGCTAGTCAAGCAGCCAGCCAAACAGCCAGTCAAGCAGCCAGCCAAACAGCCAGTCAAGCAGCCTGCCAAACAGCCAGTCAAGCAACCAGCCAAACAGCCAGTCAGGCAGCCACCCAAACAGCCAGTCAAGCAACCAGCCAAACAGCCAGTCAAGCAGTCAGCCAAACAGGCAGCCAGCCAACCGGCAAGCATAAGGATAATGCCAATAGGCGGTCAAATAGCCAGCCAACCAGTCAACCAATAAGCCACCAAAATAGCCAGTCAAGCAGTCAGTCTAACTGCCAGCAGACAGCCAGCCAAAACGGCAGCCGGCCAACCGGCAAGCCCAACGGCCATTCAAATAGCCGGCCAAAAAGCCAGCCAACCAGCCACCAAAATAGCCAGTGAAGCAGCCCGTCTAACAGCCAGCCAAACACGCAGCCATGCATCCACCCAAACGGACAGCCACGGAGGAGCCTGAATGGGCGTGTCGGCCCAAGGAGAAACGACCGAAGACGTAGTTCTCCATCTAAAACAGGTCAAGACCAGTCAGGGTCAAACCTAATTCACGCAGCACCTCTCCGTGCAAGACAAAGTGCTCAAGCCGAGGAATGAAAAGACAACGGACCAGCAGTGACAGAAAACAGTTTGCGAGGCACAGTACGGCTGCCTGTCTGGAGGGCAGCTCGACCCCCGGACGCCAACGCGGCGGCTTCTCTGCGGCTGCCGGTGACTCAGCGGCCGTCGTCAGGAGAGAGTACGTTCGACGGAGTCACACCGAGTCCGTCTGTGCATCAGCGTTTCTCCCCCCCCCACCCCCGCTCTCCCCATCGCTCTCTGATTCGGTTATGTGACTTTTGGAATCCACTGCCAGGAATTCCACCAAACCCTAGAGCTTTTGTGAGACAAAACAAAGCTCCCTCTCTCTCCCTCTCTCTCCCTCTCTCTCTCTCTCCCCGACTTTCTCTGTTTCGCTGCAGGACGACTACACTGTGTTGCAGTGTCCGCGTTGGACGCGCTCGGACGCCAGCTCCTCATTTTTGCCGGACTCCTAAAATATTTTTTGGTCCGGTGGTGGACTGCCTCGCTCCTATAGACTAGGAAGCCAAAAAATGTTTCTTACTTTCTAAAAAAAAAAAAAAAAAAGACCAAAAAAAAAAAAGGGGGGGGGGGGGTGGGGGTCCGGGACCACAGACTTCCATGGTACGGACAGCATTCCATCGCGCTGTCCTCATCAACGTCGGCCGCCATTAACGTGACGTTTACTGCTAAATTGAGGATGAAATTCCGCTTTAGAAGGTTAATACATACGCGGTATTTAAGCCTCCTAATTCCCGAGTTTAGTAGAATAACACATATATCGCACACCCATGAAATTGTGAATAATTGAGTGGTGCTTTTTAAAGGGGGGGGGGGGGGGTTCTCCGGTTCCTCCGTGGAAGTTACTATGTGTTTTCTACGTGTAGCCGATGGCGAAAAATGGAAATGAGATTTGGGGGCCGCGGAGCTAAACGGGAATGAGTCCAAACCCACACGGCGGCCCCTCCGGGCAATAATGGGTCCACGAGGATCACCCATCTCTCCCGCACCTGGTTCACCTCTGCCTTGGAGCCCATAGACAGTGCACGTGCGCGGCCGGGCACGTAGACGCGCGCACGAACGCACACGCGCGCACACACACACACACACACACACACACACACACACACACCTATACAAGCACCTATTCAGCCTCACCCCCTACCCCAAGCCTGTGTTTATGTTCAGAGCTTGAGTGACTGGTATTTCATTTCGGTCCTGCTCGGAGCCTTTCTCGCGCACAGTTTGGCTTGGCCGGTGTACCATTACTGGTCATTAAGTTTAACCTGAACTAATAGGAGCCCATTATCCAAGGTGGTCTCCCAGGTGGCTGTCATAGCCATGAGTGGCACCAAGGGGGGGGGGGGACTCGGGGCTCGACTTCACCGCGTCCCACCATGAAACGCCCCGATGCCGGGATGCAGGCCAGACTCCATCGTGCCCGGAGCCCAGACGAAGGCGAAGGCAACAAGAAGTCATTGTTCGGGGCGTCGGGGTGGGGGGGTATCCGAGTGTTTAGTTTCTCATTAAGGCCCAATTTTTAATGAGGCCAGTTAAGATCGTGAACCCTGCCCCATCCCTCCGTCACACCCCACGGCCATCACCGCACCCTCCCGGGGACCCCGGACCAGAACGACCGCCACCGTCCCAGCCCCCCCCCCCCAAAAAAAAGCAAAAAACACTTGAAGCCAGATCAGATCAGAAAAACTTGGATGACATTAATCTCAACTGTAAGATGGTTGTTTTTCTTTGAGCAAACCATCGTTCATGATGTATAAATTGAGTCCCCCCCCACACACACAAACACACCCAGTATATTGCTTGCCAATAATAAATTGCCGATAAGACACGGAGGAGACAAGAGGGCGGCCAATAAATAAATGTATATTTCTCAATATATCTTAATATTATCTCAATATTATTTCCCTTCCTCCTCCTTCCATAATAACTAAAAAGGGTGGAAAAAATAAGCCGAAAGGGATTTAATTTACTCTGATTGCCGACTGAGCCTCAGAGATTCATATGTCTCGGTGCAGCTCATCTACCCGGTGACAAGTGTCATCATTAATGAGATGAGAGGCAGCCATTAGTCCAAACGTGGAGGTAATTAACACACACACACACACACACACTCCATTAGACGCCCTGCTCCGCTCATTTACCACACTGTGTACTGGATAAATAAGCGGCGGTGGCAGGTGCCTGCAGTGATTATCCCTGACTAGCAGGGCATCGCCGAAGGCACCGGATGATGCCAACCCCGCCAGCATGTCCAAGAAGGATTTCATTCAATCTCCTCCACTTATCTACTGTCAAATTGAATATAACATTTCAAATCCAAAGTACATGTTCGGTAATCTCCATAGAATATTAAAAAAAATTAAGACGGAAGACCACACCGCCAACCCCTTTCTTCGTTTTTTGTTTTTTTTGTTTTTTTAACCAGGGGGAATTTCCTTTCGGTTGTACCGTTTGATCCCGGGCTAATTGCGTGCATATGTATCTCGTTTATGAAAACTGTGACAGGAGCTCTGCTTTAAAGCCGCGGCATCGGCCTCCAACAAGGTTAAATTGCAGCGGGGCATGTAGCATGAATCAGCCCTCGGTTTAATAAGTACCATTTGGCTGTCACCTGGGCCGTCGCAGAGCCGCTCTCCTACAGTAAAGCCCCTCCGCCGTGGACCCCGGGGGGGTTATTCAATAAAAAAAAACCTGACTGAGTGTTTCTCCCAATCACTGTTGGCAGAGCCCTGATGAGGTAAGGAGCTCGCCCATGCCAGCCTCCCTCCCCGCGGGAGGAACGTCTGATTAAAATGGCTTTCTGAGGCTGTATTTTTGTTCCCCTTGTCCTTTCGCCAGACTCGGGAGTTAAGAGCGCGGCGAGGCAAATTGACAAATTACCCGACGGGTTCTGAGAGGAATCCACAAATAACGCATCCAATCTGCACAGGTCCCCGATAGGTTAATTGAGATGAAGGCATTATACTTCTACTCATCGCCGCTTTGATGAAATCCCTGCTCTCCATCGCTCACGGACGCCGACCGACGCGCGAGCCGAGGAGGAATTCGCCGTTGGTGCTGAGGGAACGAGGGGCGGGCGGGGGGCCAGTGCGGGTCTTCAATCTTCAGTTTAAAGAGACTTCCAAGGTCCCACCGCATCCGCATCCACCCAAAAAAAAGGCGGAGGTGGAAACGGTTATCGGGGATGGTGTTTGTTTACGTGCGGTCGGAGGTGCCGTCGGACCCTTTTCGCCGCAACCACGCGGACCTTTCATGCGCGGGGTGACCTGACCCCTCCCACGCCCCTTCTTTCTCCGTAACCCCCACACGCAGGCGTGGATCAGTCCGCTTATGCCGTGGGCCGCCCGCCAAAGACGAAAAATATCCAGAGGTTTGATTTGTATTTTGGGACTATTGGCTCTCAAGCCTTGAAGGTTGACACGCGGTGAATTTCCCCCGCCCCGCCCCCTGCAGAGAGGTGCAACGGGAATGACCCCGGTTCAGAAGGACAATCTGGAGATATGTTGTAAATCTCTGCTCATGTCTGCGCATTATCATACGTATCGCTGATGACACTTGACACTGATAAAATGAAGCGTCTCCATTGCCGAGGGCATTCAGGTTAATACCAATGACAATTGCGCAAAGTCAAACAGAGATGAATCAAAGGCCAAATAGCACAGAGACACATGAAACTAATATGCTTAAGATATAATTCCAACATGCCAACGCTCGCCCGGCCGCCAAGAGTCCAAAAGTCGGTGACGATGGGAACCGCGCGGTCGAGGGGGAAACTTCAACCACAGCCTGCCGTGTCAGGATATTTAAGCACTTTGGTGGCCGTCTTCGTCGCACAGCTTCACACATTCAGCCGTATTATTCCACCGAGCGCAACGGGCGACGTTCCTTGGACGACAATTTTAGGAACTCATTTATATGTTGCCCCATTTGTTCCCCCGAAATTCTAACTTTCTTCAAAACTTTATTTTCCATTTACTGAAAAATGCCTGCGGGCTTGGACCAAAAAAATAAAATAAAAATGAGTCACGCACTAGAGTTTCAGAGAAATTTATATGCAATGGAACCATTACAGTAACACCCAATTAAAAAAAATTTGCAATGAACTTTAATCAGAACACATTGAGATTGAGTTATTGCGGAGTCGTGCGGCGGCTATCGAAAAGGGCTCCTAACAACGCTGATAGTATGGAATCGGATAACTCCGCCATCTCCAGTGACAGCGAGCGGCCGGCCAGCAGTGGCATTCTTGGTCTTTTTTGTTCTTGCCTCGCTCGCAGTACATTCCTGAGCAGCCCTCAGAGGCTCGTATGTAAATACCTCAGTATGCTTCTGATTAAGAGGCAGAGCGAGTAGACTCTATAAATACACTCTTTAACAATTACCTGCTCTCCCACCAAAGGCCTTCGACTGCACCGCTGACTAACAGGCTCAATCAGGTGGGAAAGATGCCTGTAGACTACTTGGACGACTGCCCCGTTATAATAAAACCAAAAAAAAAAAAAAAAGATCATTTTGGATCAAGGAGTGGGACCTCTCATCGTCTTGGTCTTTCTCGCTGTTTATAAAGTACAAGTGGACCACAAAACTAGTATATTGGACCATCTGAGAGACGGTGGATTCGGGGGAAAAAAACAAACAAACAACCAAAAATGAATCAATCAATCGATCCATCTAAAGGCAAGAAAAACATTCAATCCAATCAACTCCGTCCGAACAACTAGAGAAAACAGTAAAGTCGGGTCAGGCCTTGAGGCAGGTCGTACTTGCACTGTTCGTAACATCATGTCAACAATCAGTCGGTCATTTTTATCTGTACGATGAGGTAAGTTCTTACCTCCATTATCGCCCCTCACGGTCCATCATGGAACTACCATGTTATACCTTACACTGACACACACACACACACACACACACACACACACACACACACACACACACACACACACACACACACACACACACACACACACACACACACACCCCCCCTGAAGGCCCAGAGTTGACCCGCACGCTGCCCTGTGCTGTTCCACCGCTCTTCACGGAGCAGTTAACCTCGCCGACTGTGTAAACACATGACCTCACCGCACTCAATGGCATTTTTCCACATTCACTGCTGGGATTTACACCACCCGAGTACCCCTGCGTCCCCTTAATTCCCCATTAGCTAAAAAATATGGGCCTTTTAAGAAGGTGATTTGACGGTGGTCCCGTCGTCGGCCGTGTTTGCTTGGCTTTGGAACGCTGTGCCGCCGGCACGGGACGGGTGGGGTGGGGTCGGGGCGGGGGGATAAAGACGCGGCCGAGTTTGCGGAACGGGGGGAGAAGACGGAACGGCAGGAGAGGACGAGGGCGACGGGGACGGGAACGGCAGGTCGGGAGAGATACATACTCACCAAGCCAGGGGGCGACAGGGCGGATTGGGTCTCGCGGGCGTGAGGGTTCCGGGGGAGCTGAGGGGTGAGGAGAAAGTCGGGAGCGGATTGGGGGGAAAGCGGAAGACGGGGTCGAGCGAAGACGGCGGGTCACGGGGGGGCTGAGTTAGAGAAAAGAGAGAGGCATCAATAACAAGAGAGGTGACGGGTTCCAAGGGTTCGAGCGAGGGCTCGGGGGGGGGGGGGGGGGGGGGAGAGGGCGAGGGGTGAGGTGAAAGTTGGGAGCGGCGGAAGACGTGGCCGAATTTGAAGAGGAAGGAGGGAAGGGAGGGAAGGAGGGAAGGGAGGAAGGACGGGAAGGGAGAAAGGACGGGAAGGGAGGGGACGGGGGTCGGGAAAGGACACGGGGGGGCAACGGGGAAGGAAGCGGGCGGGTCACTAAAGAGGAAAGAGAGAGAGAGAGACATCGTTAACCAGAGGGGTGACGGGGCGGATTTGGCGGGTGGAGGAGGTGGAGGAGGGTTCCAGGGCAGCTTATAAAGCGGGCGAGAGGCGAGGAGGGAAAAAGTCTGAGTGGATTCGTCTGTCGGGAGAGGAACACGCCGGGGTGTTTCCTTCACGGCGGGGACGCACCGCTCACGTCCCGACGGGAAGACGAAGGGAAACACGAGGGGCAATCAGCTCGCAGAGACATTTCCTGTGCTTATTTTATCAGATGAGGGAAAAAAAAAAAAACGGGCCCGGAGGCCTAACGTCCGTCCGGCTCAACAATGTTACACGCTCGGCCAGAAAAAGGCCTCGTTCTGGATAACCGGGGGAAAAAAGAACACATCTTTGCAGGATGACATCAGCAAAGCTCCCTTTAGGGATAATGACCTCACCCGCACGCAATCAATCACTCACCAAACCCAATGAAATCTGGAGGCCGGGGGAGCGGGATGGGAGGTTTTACCTTATAAGACTGAAGTTGAAGAGTAAGGGCGCCCCGTCCGAAACCGAATCACCATCCGCTCCGGACAAAAAAAAAAAAAAAAAGACTTTTAGATAAAAGAGAGAAACTTTTACAGATGGGGAACTTCTGGCATCTGGCAAGAGGCAGACGCCGAGCCGAAGTGCCAATTACCGGCGAGGACTTGCCACGCTGCCTGTGCAGCCGATTTTGGGGGCCGGAGCGATAACGACTTCAAAGTCCCCAAAAAACCAGACGAACCAGAGGGCGATCTGGCCGATCTCTTTTCATCGCCGGGGCGACCGAACCCGGGAGAGATTCGGACGCACGTCTTTGCCGGCCGCGCGGCAGCCCCCGGCTCGCCCGGAAGAAGGAAGGCTTGAAATAGGATCGAGGCTCTGGACTCTCTCTCTCTCTCTCTCTCTCTCTCGCTCTCTCTCTGGGAAAAAATAAATAAAATGTAAATGTGATGTAAATAAAGTAAAGCGACGCTACCTTCACTCCGGCGGCGCAGCGTCCTCAGCTCTAGCCTTTCAGGTCGGAGTGGGATTCTGCTGAGAACCTCATGGGGAACGGAAATCGGTTCCGCTGCACGTCGTTTAACGCCGCCAGCTTTTCGCAAACATTTTTTCTCCCCGTTTATCGATGACGACCCCGTCGGGTAAAATTCGGGAAGAGAAAAAAAACAAACAAAAAAAACCAAAACGGACCTAGACAAATAACGAAGGGTTAATGCGAGGGAACGATACCAGTGTTGCATATTCAGCGTTGCCACCCTGTGAGGAGTTAAGAATTCCTCCCAATTCCAGGATCTGCATCTGAGTCCAAGCTCCCCATATTATACAACTTAGTGTGCGGTTCTGGATGCAGTGCATTCAAATTACATGCTATCGAATTCAAAGGCCAATGGGAATAGGACGGAGTGCGCTGCGGGCCTGGGCCCCGAGCCAGAGTCCCATGAGCCTTTGCTCCGTGTCAATCACAATCACTTCAAATGAACTGAACCATACTTTGTCCAGAACATACAAACCCGAAACTCAAACTAATTTTATCCCCAACAACCGGCTGACACACACGACGAGGGCTCCCTTGATGGAGCCCAAAAGTGATTAATTTGGAAAAGGGGAAAAGTCAGAGGAATCTCCGTGTTTATCCCCTTGTGTGTGTGTGTGTGTGTGTGTGTGTGTGTGCGTGCGTTCCGACCACCACTGCTGACGTGCATATAGTGAATAAGCACCAAATTGAATCTTGTGAAACATGGTTTACATAGCTCCGACAGAGAGAGACGGGGAAATGCCCCGGGCACGTCGGGTCACGGGCAAAACAAGGTGCGTTTTGGCCGTCGCCCCGGCAACGCTGCCTTCCGTTACTGCGCCGCACTCGGGTGGGGGGTGGGGGGGCGGGGGCGCTCTGAGCGGCGAACAGGTAAACGGGGATTTATAATAAAAGGGAACGGGACGAACCAATCGCTCGTGTAACACGGTTCCCGCTGCCAGTTTTCCGTTCTATTTCAACTCTCTTTGCCACTTGTTTGGCAGCCGCGCTCGGCGGTTATTGCCTCGCGGAGTCAAACTCTGGAATCTCGCTTTGAAACTTTAAAGGGACAGCTCTGAATTTTCGTCTTCACCCCTATTTTCCCCTTTTTCTTGTTTTCTCCCGTCCGCGCGACGCCGGCGGACGCGTATTCTTTTCCCCCCAAAATTTCATCAAATTCCATCAAACGGGACGCGGGGAGGGCCGGCGAAACTGCATTCCGGCAGCGGCGCCGGTCCGCGGCGCTCTGTCACCAAGGCCGATCAACGCGTCTTCATCCCCACCTTAAGGAGAAATTAGCCATCGCGGCAGGATTTCTCATAAACAGTGAAGACAGAAAAATATTTAGTGTCAATACTAGGAGAGCAATAAGTGAAAAGATAGGATCATGGAAATAGGGCTGACGAGGTCATTGCTTCGACGTCGATGGAATCCTGAGAGCGAATACTTTGGGTCTCAGGTTTGGGTCTCTTTTTCCACCTTGCTCTTTTTTTTTTATATTTTTTTTTTAAAGCAACTTTGGAAAAAGTTTCCAAGTCTCCTGGATTTTACCGTGGTTGTATTTTTATTTTTTTTGGTCCCTGACAGGGGCTATCATCGGCAGATATACCCGAGAACACCAGACGCACCCAATTGGGATTCTGGGTGACAACCAAGTCCCGGTCTTGGCACCGGGAACACGGACTGTCTGTGGGCATCCCAGCGCGCAGACCGCAGCGGCAGCACCACTTTCCAGATGTCCTCCACCGGCGCTGTGCAGCTCCGACCACGGTTCCTTCTACGGAAGAGCTTGCTCTCCTCATATTCTGGTTCACCTTTATATCATAAATAAACGTTTTTACCGGTTCAAATCGTCTATGCCTGCCAGTGGCGGTGATCGGGCACCAGAACCAACCTCCGCAGATATATTATTTTCTTTTTCCCTCACAACATTGACACATTGACCTTGCTGTGTAAGTACACTGTGGATTATTTCGCGCCGTAGTGATTTTTGGAGGGACGAATGAAGCTTGTCCCTGTTCGCTTAGATTATAACCGGATGATCAATGCGGGAGAATCTCTCTCACACCCCGGCGAAGGTTGAATTAGCCGGGAAAATCGAAAAACCTATCGATCAACGACTCCGCGGGGTAAGAAGAGCAGGGCGGGCATAAAAAATAAAATAAAATAAAAAATAATAAAGTTCTGAACTACGCCTTCAATATCGCGGTGGGACATGATCGCGCCGCGGAGATATAACCACCGCTCCGCACCACAGAGAATAAAAGAACCCAGCCTTTGAATTGGGTTCCACGCTTTAGAACACAGGGCTTTATAATGAGCGTAATTGCCATCCGATGCAAACTTAAATCAAGTGTAGGGAAGGGAAGGAACGAAAGAAAGAAAGAGAGCGAGAGAGTCAGGCTGACTGGGAGCTGTAACCGCACGGTGCAGCCTAGATACCAGACTCCGGAAATGCAGGGCAGTGTTCCCTACATCCTGCATGCCCGGCTCTCACCCCGGCCCTGGCTCCCACTCCGCTGCCAAACCCCTGTTATCACCGCCGCACAATTACCTCCAGATTCCTCAGCGGCCCGCGCCAACATCAACAAAACGACACCGTTTTTCTTTTTTATTGTTTTTTTTTTTTTTTTTTTTACTTTAACGCATTAAAGCGCATCATCGGTGTCATCGGGCCGACGTCTCCAGGTCCACGCACATGCATGTAGGACGCCACCTGCGGAAGGCTGTTATGCATTCCAGAGCCTATTCAAATCATCCTTCACCGGGTCGGGCCGGCTCCTTATAAGGAGTGGAGAGGGCATTCCCGGCGCGCTTCCCCGCCAGGGCGCCGCCGCACGGCCCGTCAGACATCCGTCTCCGCGGAACGCCACCCGGACGGGAGGGGACGCCCCGGCATGGGTCCCCTTCCGCCCCTGCCGGTCGCGATTTGTCCCGCGCCGCCGCTTGGCCGGCGCTGCCGCGCGGATAAGGCCCGAGATCAAGATGCCGAGCGCGGCCCAAACCCGTTCCCCTCCTTTCTGCGGTGGGATGGCGAAGAATGCGATACCTTCGAATAATGAGCTGTTTCATTCGTTTGGATTGTGGGCCCTGCCGTTATGTGGCCGGGTGAGCTTAAATTCCACGATGCGTAATCAAACCATCCCGGCACCCGCACAGTTTAGCACTGGGAAAGAAAGAAAGAAAGAAAGAAAGAAAAGTTTGGTCGCCGGTCTCTCTGGGCTGTGGGACCCCGCCCTCCACCCACTTTCTCCCACTCATAATATTAATCCATAGTTCTGTCGCTTCGAGTGGAGGACAAAACACAAACGAGGGTTTCTGTGGCTGCGGTGAGCTTTTAAAGACAGGTCTCCTACGGGTCGTTCGCTTCCATTTCGGGTTGACCAAACGTGTGACGTTAAAATAGGCCGGCGGCCCTTCTGCAGCGCCTGTTCCCGGCTTCCAGCGAGGAAACAAGAGATTTGGCTGCTTCGGGGGCTCGCGGACCACCACCCAGCCCACCCCACCCCGACATACTTTTCTACAACCAGAATATGGAGGGGAGCGAATTTAAGGGAGGGCACTTACAGGAGTCCATCTAATTGCCCGTGTTGGGCGGATTACACTCAAAGATCAATCCCAAAATTCACTTTGAAACAGCGAAGGGTTGTTTTGGTTTGGTTTTTCCCCCTCTCCCAACATCAGAATTACCCAAACTTTTGTGGTCAAGACGGTCAAAGTCTCTCTCTCAGATGTGTTCCTTCTTTTGATTGCTCGGCTTGTTCAGGGGCTCCTTTTTCCACTCGAGGTGGTAATGGCGCTGGTGGTGGAGGGGGTTGGTTGCTGTTCTGTTTTTGTTGTTGTCAACATCCATCCACGCACAGCGACAGTTTGCAGACCACAACCAGCTGCGCTGCGTGGCCGCCTTTCACTTTCTGCCCGGAGAAAACAAAACAAAACAAAAACAAAAAAGCGGCGGACCCCGCCACCAAACAATGGAAACGAGAGGGGAGAGGAGCACACGCATAACTCCAGACGCATCGGACGGCTGGTTCTTAGAAAAAGCGGCGGCTAAACAAGTACAAAAGACGGGATCCCCCCCCCCCGCCCAACAAAACAGCCGCATGGATTACCACTTTAACTCACAGCGACCACGCAGTTGTGCGCCTGAGTTTCAACATTGCGCGTAAAACGGTGAACTGCGTGGGACGGCGGCTCCGTGTAAACTGCGCCCCCCCCCCCCCGACCACCATCACCACCAAAAAAAAAAAAAAAAAAGTCGCCGCGGGACCCGCTTTGTCAAATTATCCGACTTTTATTTTTACGCGAAAACTCCTGCGGAGCCGCGTCGGCGAGGGAGCTGGGGAGCGGTGCGCATGCGCAGTGCAGCCGCGCGTCTGCGGTTCCCCGGCCGACCCCCCCCCCCCACACTTCCTCCCGCAAGTTCGCCTACTTTTGCAAAGATTTCAGCGCTTACCTGCGGATCTCAAAAAAAGGACGGGTAGTTCTCTCTCCGGTCTTGAGGTCTCCAGCAGCCAGGGGCCAGTGAGAGGAGCGGCTTCCCGGTCCCGGTCCCAGTGTCCAGTGGTAGAGGCCCCTCCTCCCCTATAATAATCCCACTGCTGCTGGTAAACCCTGCTGCACGCTGCACAATCCGCTCCTCCGACCGCAACTAACACAAATATGCACAAATCCGGCACAGAACAAGGTTGTTGTTTTTTTTTTTTAACTTTTAGGATGTAAGGAAAAAAGATATATTTTTTTCAATTAAAAAAAAAAACCCGAAATAAAAGTTTTTATTTGGCACCCAGGGCGCAGCAGCGACTTCACTGGAGAGTTTCAGGGCAAAAAAAGAAAATGCCCTTTTTTGGTTATCCTTCATGGGGCCTCTGGAAGAAAATCCTCTGTCAGGAACGATCATATGAAATGTTAATCTTGGTGAAAAGGAGGAGGGGGCCGTCTGCTAGAACGCTCACTAGCACAACAGAAGGCCCCCAGCCTTTTGAAATACTATATTATACTAGAGCACTCAGTGGTGGAAGAAATACTCAGAGGGCTGGAGTAAAAGTACAAATACCCGGACACAAACTCTGACACTCCAAGTACCACATTGACATTTCTACTGAAGTAAAAGTATATAAATGTACTTAAAGTATTAAAAGTACTTGCCATACCCAGTGTCCCCACATAACATACAAATAAATAAACAAACAAACAAACAAATAAACAGATAGATAGATAGATAGATAGATAGATAGACAGATAGATAGATAGATAGATGGATAGATAGATAGATAGATAGTCATATGCAGAGTAAATTTAAAAAAAAAAGTTGTGCTACAGTACTGTACTTTTTTTTGTAATTTTCTTTTTACATTTTTCATGCAAGTCCTGATTATAAAGAAACAGTATAAGTGGTATCATAGTAATTTATTAGGGCGTGGATCTGATAAATCATTGTATTTTAGCATCTTTATCTTAAAACAACAGTTTGATAGAATTTAAGTAACCTGACTGTTCGAAATGTAGTGGAGTAAAAGTCTCCAAAATGACTATACTTATTAATATTATCATTAAAAGTAACAACAACAATAAGAGCAATAATAATAAAAATCATAAAAATAATAATAACATTTATTTGTATAGCACCTTTCATACACGACATGTAACTCAAAGTGCTTTACATTAAAAGGCTGTCACATGGCGACAATAAAAGCAAAGTAAAGCAAAGAAAAATGCAGAATAATAAATAAATCAAAAGAATGATGTCGATTAAAAACAGGGTAAGAATAAAGTTCCTCTGCAAATGATTTTCTTGTTTCAACAAAGTCTTGGATTTTACTTTCATGACACCTGAAATGCCCAAAATACTTAATAATAAACTAATACTTACAGTTAGTGAGTACAGATACTTGAAAAATGTACTTAAGTACAGTAACAAAGCACTCAGTGATTTCCCACCACAAAATCTGAATCTGAAGCCTGACTTTCCCCTACGAAGGATCAATAAATTGCTATCTTATGTTATCTTGTCTTTAATAGGATAATGCGTTTGAGAGCGATGTGTTTTACAGAAAAGTTTGATCAACCCCCTTTTTTCTCTTCAGGTTTGGTGTCCTTTTTGTCTGTCACTGATTTTGGGGGGTAAGGGTGCGGGGAGTTACCCCGAGAGGGAAAACACAATAGGCTTAGTGTTCCACTTTCTCCAATGGAATAGAGGCATGCCCCCCCCCCCCCCCCCCCTTTGTCTCCCCCTTAAAACAACAACGCTCCGAAAACAAAGGTTGAACTTAAGAGCATTAGAGCATCGGTGCAGAAATATATAGAAAACACCATGTGTGTGCCGGTGCCCTCTTCTGCAGGCGCTATCTTAACACGCATACATTACGGTGCTGAAAGACCCATTGAGGTGCCTGTGTGCCAACGTAATGGCATGTAAATGTGTAATATGTGTGAGGAGTGGCTGGATGGAGGGAGAGACGGAGACAAAGGGATCCAGATCTCCAGATCTCTGGATGTTTTATTTATATTCTTTGAAAGGATGATTTGTTTTTAAGATTTAAGAAAAAAAAAAAAAAAAACCCTCTTACTCATTCTTTCATTATTGTTCAGACTTGCCTGCATTCCCAGTGAAAATAGTCAAGAACATCTTGGCCCCAAAATCTAAGATGGATCATAGGGGGAAGAAAAAATCCCTCCGGTTTAGTTAAATTGCCAAAAAAATGATGTTGTTTCTAGGGCATGTTTATAAATGGTACAACATCCTTAAAATCGAGCATCTTGTTCACTTGCTATATTTACAACATGAGCTCAGGTGTTTATCTCAGACAGAGCGCCAGTTTACACTTTTCCATGTTGGGGTTAGGGCTGTGCATGAGTGCATTTATTAGGTGAATGGCTTTTTGGACATATTTGGTTATTGGCTTGTACAATTGGAAAAGGAAAAACATGTAAATACAGCATGACCTCAACACATTGAACTGATCACTTAGTTGTGGTTTGAGCTGTATGTACTGTACCTGCCACTTCAGTGGTGATGCTGGATAAATGTTTGTAAATGTTTATATGTCCTTTTAAGGGTTTTTGTTGCGTATGTTTCCACTGAACTGTGTTGCTACTATAGAACAAGCATCATAAAAATCTTGAATCTTGAATCTTGAATCACAGGATGTGCCGTGCAAACCCGACTAGAACCCGTCCGAAGGTCCTAGGAACCTACTGTATGAAGGTCCTAGGAACTGCCTGTATGAAGGTCCTAGGAACTGTCTGTATGAAGGTCCTAGGAACCTACTGTATGAAGGTCCTAGGAACCGCCTGTATGAAGGTCCTAGGAACTGCCTGTATGAAGGTCCTAGGATCCTACTGCATGAAGGTCCTGGGAACCTACTGCATGAAGGTCCTAGGAACCTACTGTATGAAGGTCCTAGGAACCTACTGTATGAAGGTCCTAAGAACTGCCTGTATGAAGGTCCTAGGAATTGCCTGTATGAAGGTCCTAGGAACCTACTGTATGAAGGTCCGAGGAACTGCCTGTATGAAGGTCCTAGGAACCTACTGTATGAAGGTCCGAGGAACTGCCTGTATGAAGGTCCTAGGAACCTACTGTATGAAGGTCCTAGGAACTGCCTGTATGAAGGTCCTAGGAACCTACTGTATGAAGGTCCTAGGAACCGCCTGTATGAAGGTCCAAGTTTTGAACCCAACTGGGGCCTCTGTGTGTGGAGTTTGCATGTTCTCCCCCTGTTCACCTGGGTTTCCTAAAAGACCCTAAAAGACTTCCATATCAGGTACACACTGCCGCCGTTGCCCTCAGCCAAAGCATTGTCTCTTGAGCTGGAGTTGGTAGCCGAGAACCTACCCACTGCTCCTAACTGGGCATTTCTATAAAAGAGCATGCATACTCAGCCAAGCCACCTTGTACAAATAAAGGCAAAATAAAACACAAGATTGAACGTAGTAGAGTTTTGGTAAAAATGGCTTCCAACCTGCGAGGAAAAACAAAGGCCCTCCTAGAGGCAGGGTGCCTTTAGGTATGACCAGGATCCCTTTGATCAACAGTGTCAACAGTCTTAAACATCAAGGCGATGAGGATTAGAACATGCCTCTTCTTGTTGTGTGCTAACCTCAGGATGGATGCCCAGCTGTAGCTCCAGCCCGGGCAACGCCCATAAAATTGTTCTTCTACCACAAGGTTCATGTTTAACTTCTTCAAATTGACCTTTGTTCTGCCTCAGACCGTGGAAAGAAAGATTCGCCTGCAGAACATCAGCCTCATGTGTCCATCTCAGGACCTCCAGAGCCTTGGTAACCTGGGAAGATGGAAAGCCATTAAAGACAAACTGGGAACCACAATTTAATCACCATGTCTAACTCTTGGTTCCAAAAACATCTTGCTTTTTTTTCTTTTTTTCACATTTTGTTTTGCTAGGAAGCTGCCAGATTTGGTTGGAAGGCCACAAAGGAGCAGCATCCAAACCAATGGAGATCAGGACAAAAGAAAACCAGCAAACATGTCTGACATTATGATGACAGATACAACGGTGGCCATATTAGGAGTTATGTAATAACTAATAATATATTGGTGGTGGTAATTAGGGAGTGAGGGTTGCCACTGGGTATGTCTTTGCAGTGCCAACGGCAGTAGTTAAGGATTATCACTGTGCATGTATACATGGAGTCGTGGTGGGCTGAGGGTTCGGGACACTGGTATGGAAGGGGATGGTTCTGGGCGTCCGGAACTCACTGTTGAGCCTCTTGGAGAGGCAGTGGGCCTAACTCAACGAACCATTGGGGAAAGAAGTAAACTTGATAACCTCGGTTAAAAAAAAAAAAAAAAAAAAAGTGCCTCTACCAGCTTGGTAGCCAACTAAGCCATTTGCAGTTAGTGTTTGGGTTCATGGAGATTTATTGCAATACCGCTTGAGGTTCCCTTCTTAAGAGCAGGGGCGGGCGTATGAAGATGTTTGGCTAAACCGGGCTTCTCTGTGCAGTCCCCTAATGATCAGCACAAGGGCTTTAGTTTCACATCAGTGCTTCAACTGGACCTTTTTATAACATAAGTCTTCAAATCCCTCTCCCTCCTCATTTGTGTCAATTGCACACGGGAGCTCGATAGACCGAATCGAACCGCTCCAGCCCTCGTGCATCTGTTATTTTCTCTCCTTTCGAAAGTGTTAACGTCCTTATTGGATACATGGTGCGCCAGCGATCCTGAAAACCAATCAAAAACACTGATTAGGAGGACCCCCACCACCACCACCACCACCAGCCGACCCTCTCTCTCCCCAGCATGGGATGGATTTTATTGGCTTTGGAGTCCCTCCAAAAATGATGCTTTGGTTGAAGTGCTACACTGATGAACTAAACACCCCGTGGGGCGAAAGAAAAGAAGGCTAGAAATGCACGCTGTGAAACAACGGTGCATCAGGTATGTTTACCTTCCTTCGCTGTGACAGTTTACATGTTGGTGCATTTAATTCAGTGATTATTTTGAGGAGAGTAGTGTCAAAAATTGGCCCAGGGCTTCCAACAGTACATAACCGGCCCCCATACGCAGTTGAGTTCTGAAACACATGTTTTTATGAATCAAGAACGAATTTAACAATCATACTGATATTTTTTTGTGCGATATTATCCAAACAACATCAGTCGTTATATCTTTCGCTTTTGTATGTATCTGGACACGTCTCTACTGATGCTCAGCGGACTTCAATGCTATCTTATTTTATCTCATAAAGTACAGTGTAAGACTATACCATGTACGTGGGTGAAGGACTGCAAATGACTGCAAAAGGCCTCACCTCCGCTTCAGTGAAATTCAAGACATATCTTTTTTTCTTTTTCCCCAAAGGTGTGTGATAAATATGGGTTTGAGCCTTTTCCCTACACTGGCACCTCTGACCCCTTTCCGTGGATAATTTCCATTATGCAAAAAAATGATTTACGACGATAGTAACATATTAGCGTGCGGGAGGCCCACAGAGGGATTAGAGGCCGGGCTGTGACCCACCTGCCTTGTGTTCTATTCCCTTGACAGGTCCAGGGGCACCGGCATCAATCCCTGAGGAACCCCGTCATTCCTGCTACGACTACAACTAAAGCAAACACAGGGTCTCTTGTTTGTGGACTTGAGCAAAAAATTTAATCCAACCCAGTGAGTGTATGCGACACTTGAACACAGCACTTAGTTGAGGGCTGAAGTTTAAATAGGAGATGTATTGCATGTTTAATTTCATTACCTCCTGTAACTGGAAAATTCCTTTTTGGTTGGTCCACAAGGGGGTCCTTCAAGAGGTTCCAGTGGGTCCCAAATTATTATTACGGAAGCTCCAAATAATTTAATATATGGAGTGAGCACCATAAAGAATACACTAAAACGGTTGTTTTGTTTTTTTTAATCATAGTTGCACTGTTATCCTTGTAACTATAGTATAGACACGTATGGTTGTTTGGACCAAATCATATCTAACTTCAAAAATCTTGGACAAAATATTATCATATTGGGTCTGTGGTCGAATAGATATGGCGCTCTCGAGCAACTTTTTATAATTTTAAGGGAAACTCTTCTTAATACTACTAAAATGAAGCAATACTGTAGAATACGTTGCTTTTTTGAAACCAGACACCTTTGGTTTTCATTAATTCGGAACACAATCAATAAGAAACATAAATTCTGTCCAAACAGCAGCACATTATGACTGGAATATAGTTGAGTGTAACTTCAGCTATAAATTGTAACTAAATCCTTGACTACTGTATGTTCTAATGCATTGTACTGCATATCCTAAAAAATATCAACTCAAACAAAATTACCACCAAGCGCTATTAGAGCTTGGTGGTAATTTTTGTTTGAGTTCTTATTTCTATTATATTTTGAACATTTTTATCAATCTATTATGTATTTTAAATAAGGGAGATCTCAGATTGAGTCAGGTTTGGTTTAGGGGGGTCTCTCAGGGGTAAGAAAGGTTTGGGACCCCGCGCTCTACAGCACACGACTCCCTCTCCCTCTCTCTCCCTCTCTCTCCCTCTCTCTCTCTCCCTCTCTCTCCACCCACAATGCACCACTGGCATCGTCCCCATGTCTGTAAGTGGATCTGTGCCATTGTGTAATGTGCGAGTCATTTTCGGCGAGTTATGTGTTCCGGCCAAATCGGCCATGTCAACCGATTCCTCGTCTTTTAAGGGAAAGTTTCATTTCGCAGCCTGTGTGTTTTGGCCGGCTGTAGGAACGGCCTGTGACAGTCGACGTTGCGCTGGGAAGTTATCAAGGGGTGGGCGGGGTGGGAGTGGGGAGTGGAGGTCGAGGGCGGGGGGCAGAGAACTTAGAGACTTTTCCCGATTGACCAATACAAAGGGTCTGATGCAACAATCCCCTGTGCTAATAAAGGAGGGCGTGGAACCCTGGCCTGGATGTCGATAGCAGCCATGTCACTGCGGTTATTAAGTGGGCACTTCCCATTACAGATGGCTTTATTTAATTAAGGCCACAGACCTCACAAAAAGGCCGCGACCCACCCCACCCTCGCAAAAAAAAACAAAAAAAACCAAACTACACCGAGTCAAACAGTTTGATGTCCTCACAACATACGGAATGAAAATCACGGCGAAGGGTTTTTTGGAAAATGTTCAATAGGTCCTTCAAAGCCTCGTATCTCAGGCCCTTCATGGTGGGTAATCCGACCGTAACGGCGGCAATTTACGCCAAAATGGGGGCTCTTAGGGCTTGTTTCTTGCTTGTTTTAATCTAAACTACACTGACACGCTGCACGGCAGCCGACAATACCCCTTTGAAGGCGTTCCTGCCGAGGAGTCAAATCTGGGGCAAGCGCAACATTGTGTGGGATGTTTGATATTACCAAGGAAACCCCATCTGCGTCCAGTCAGCAGAAAGGCCATCTGTTCATCATAAGAACACACGAAGAAAAATATGACATGAATATGATATGAGACTGGGAAAAAAATAAAACTGTTATTGTAGTTATGGACTTTCAATTCTGATGTCAGCCAGAGCATTATTGTCTGTCTGATCTTGGGGAAATGGCTTTTATATAGCTTTCTTCCCATTCGAATTATCAGTATCAAAGGGATGTGTTTCTTCCTCTCCTCCACAGACACGCGTGTTTGGCTAATTGGAGACAATAAATTGGTATATCCGTGTGAATGGGGCATGTATGTGACCCTGCACTGGAACTGGAACTGGAAGCCCATTCCAGACGGTCTGCAGCCATCTGCAACCCTGCGCATAAAAGAAATGGATAGATGGACATTTCAGTCAAATTTTAAATGACTGTGTAATCAGTGCCTTAAAATCTGCCTCAGGCACGCCTTGTATGTTTGGTCCCAACGCTAGAAAAAGTGAACGGCCTCCAGGAAAAATCCATTATGACAGCGTTTTACGCCTAAAATGAACACGAGTCACATCACATCAAGAGTGACTATGAATTTAACCTGCGACCAATTGATAATTAAATCAAATTAAACTGTGTTTCCTTCAACGATGAAAGGTTTGGTGGACGCCATGGAGTCAACTCCCGTCACAGCGGATCAGCTCCGCCATGAAATGGGATTTTTCAACATGCCAACTACGAATTAACACCTCAGACAATTTGACTTCTGATGATTATTCCTCTTTATACTTCTGACTGAGTAGATGTTCCACCAGTGGTATCATTTCTTTAGGCAGCGCAACTTGTGGATGGATTGAAACCTGCAAACCCTTGACTCTGATAAGGGCTAAGTAGATAAAATATATATTATTTTACACTTTAGAATTTTTTTTTTTTAAACAAAATAAACTAGGAGTTGCAGCGTGCACATCCCCCTGGTGGAGATGCTGCAGCCCAGTGTATTTAGTGGACTTAATTTCTTGTTGTGTCAGCATCCTGACCTATACTGCCACCCACAGTTCAAAATATATACAAGGGTTAAAAAAATTAATAATACACTAAAGCCCTGACAAGAAATTCATAATAATAAACAATGTAATAATAATAATAAACATATTCAAAAGTGATCCAGAGGAGCTTTTCCAACATTCAAAGTTGATAGACATTGTTTTTCATATGAAGAATTATTATACACAGGTATGAATCCTATTATACTTAAAAAAAAAAAAGTGTAGAATTCCATATTACAAAATAATTTGTCACTTCAACATTTCCTATTTAACCTCACAGAGCCATGGGACAAAAGTTTAATATCCAAACTCTGAATAGCTGAGGTGGGGGCTTCTACTGTTGTTAAATAACTTCCTCCCTCCCTCCATCTCCCCTTTTTGTGGAGAGGAGGATGAGAGAGCAACCAAGTCACAAGGACTAATATATATATATATATATATATACATACACTTATATAATACTGTATATATATATATACACACACACACACACACACACACTAATATATATATATATATATATATATATATATATATATATATATATATATATATATATATATATATATATATATATATATATTAGTTTATAAGTTTGTCAAATGTTTTTTCTCCTTGAATTTCCCTGTTGCACAAACATGGTATTTATATCACTCTCACTCCTGTTCTTTCCGGTGGTGAAAAGTAACCACAGTGTCCGTACTTTACCCAGGTATATACCAGTTATGGAGGCGTGTCACTTTTTATTCCACTACATTTCATGTTACTTTCAATTAAGAGATATATGAGGATTCATATTTTTATTTCCTCGTGAATTACTATGACACTACCCTTACTATTTTATTTTTAAATTGCAATCAGGATCTGCAGAATAAAAGCAACAATTGCACTTTTATTAAGTAATCTAGACTCTTATTTTCTGGTCCTTTTATATCAGGACGCTGGATACTTAAGAGCAACTTGTACTCTTTCACTTAAATTGAAATGACAATTGGATTTGTGCTTTAACCAGATTGATTTGATTTAATTGGGACATTTGTCTGGAAGAAAAAACAAATCCTGGAACAAACTCAGACACACAGCCCTGGATTCTAAGTGTCAGATCTCTTGGAAGAAACAGCGAACAGGAAAAAAAACAACAACATTTTATTTATTTATTTAGTTTTTTTAAAACGAACCTTCCATTCCTTCCTCCCTTTTTCTTGGCCGTCCTCAGGTTGCCTTGAAAGGCGGAGATGGAAGGCAGCTGGGCTCCAGACAGCGCTCCCCCGACGCGTCTCTGCATCCCCTGCCGCCTGGGACCGCTCAGCTCCTTCATCTCCTGGCTCAGCGACTCCATGTGGAGGTCAGATCGTCAGCCCGACGACGGCTCAATCTGCAATGGGTACGCAATTAAAAATGTATACCCCCATGCCTGGTTATACCTGTGCATTCCCCCTGTGTAGCTACCGAATACTCAATACTACACCTATTTTAATATACCGTATGTCAGGGATAACGTACAGCCAGCCGGTCATTATTGCAAAACAACTCCCAATGGGGTAATCAGGACTTGTGTCCCGTTACCCGGCTGCATGTTATCCCATTTGTTACGTGGCTACTTACCAAATAAAATAATACATTGAGGCAGAATATTGTTTTCAAAATTATTTTGTAAATTCTACACCTGGTTTACGAGCTTGCTTTAAGAAAAATAGTCCACAATGTTGACAAGGCGGAGAAGTGGTTGCCCGTGGCGACGGTCATGGTTCAGAAATAACTCTGAGTCTGATTCGGGGAGACCCGGGGCGCCTTGTCACACTTTTCACACTCTTTTATATATCCTGGGATCAGGATATCATAATGTAAAAAAAAATTGCATACCAAATGAAAGAGCAAAGTCTCAGGCATATATTTTGTATTCATTCCATTTTCATATCGTATTTCAGTACAGAGTTAAAGGCATTTAAATAGTGAGCGTGCACATGTGACGCGTGGAATGAACACTTTATTCTCTCCTCTACCAAAAGCAAATGTATAAAGGTGAAGATGTTGAATAAGAAGAAGATTATGACCAAAAAATGTCAAGTTCATATTATTTTTACTTTAGAATGTGAAAAACGGTAAATCAGAGCTCACCCGCGCGGTTAACAGTGTGCTTTGCTTTTCCCAGACAGGATATGACATCAGACCAAGTAGACGCACAAAACTAGTATTCGACTTTTTAAGTAGCGCCCCCTGATGGTGAAAATATTAACAATGTGACAAGAAGGGAATATTCCACGGAGCATAATACTAGTTAATAATGACTATTTAGCACGACTATCATCACACACACTCTACCTCATTGGATGTGCTGCTTGCCCATTGCGCTCATTTTGAATACCCGTGGCACTGGGGGGGTGGGGGGTGTGATTTAAGCAGCCACACCGGCCTTGGGTCTAGTTAATTGGACCCAGGCTCAGGGGTGGCTGTGCACCTCTTGTTCATCAGAGCAATCGATGAACACAGGTTAGATCACACCTCCCCACACACCCAGGGAGAGCCTTTGTTAGGACAACGTCCATCTGCTCCAGGCTTGTTACATCTTGCCATTCTCTCCAATAAACCGGTGCGTTTTTACCACATGGCCTGGGTCTCTGTGTCGGCCGGGCCCCTAGAAAAGCCGCTCAGGGGACATATGCCAGGGGGAACTGCCGCAATACCGTATATTAAAAATCTTGCTTAGCGTATAAACATTTTTCTTAAACATAGCTGGTGCATTTCCTTTCTCCTTCTACCAGAGTAAAGTTCCTTGTTTGTATAAAATACTTGGCCAATAAATCCTGATTCTGATCTCAAGGTCCCAGCAGGCCGACGAGCTGCTGAGGGGGGGGGGTTCCTTTCCCCCCCCCCCGTACCCAATCTCTGCCCAATTCCGATGATTTCACACAAGACGATGACTCCACTTTGGTGTATTACGAGGGAGGTAAATGGATTTCAATGCTTGGCGGATTAAGATCGGCGCCATTGTTTTTTTTTTTCATCTTCAAAGACCGACAGGTTTACCCGAGGTCAAGTACAAATGCAGCCCAGCGCCCGGGAACCAAAACAAATGTTCATTTCCACTACAAAGAAACGCGGCTCCTTGTCATTCCCGTCCACACTGGTCTCAATATTGTATCGCTCCTCGTCGGGAACGTCAATCTTTCTGGTGCAAATCTTTGCAGGGCTGCTGTGAAGAGCGGAGAGCGGGTCTCATTACAGCCGCTCGGGAATGTTGAAGGGAAATAAAAAAAGAGAGGAGCGCAGGGGTATCCATCATCAAACAGAGGAAAATCAAGACTCCATAAGGGGCTTTGGGATTCTACTTAGCAGTCAGGAAAGCATTTCAAAGTGATTACTTTATTTAGCAGAACGGATGGATAGAAAAATTCAGATGTGTACCCATAAACAGCGTGACAAGAAAGGCAACCTAAATATCTTTCAAATAGTTTGTTATGGGCTAATAAGGAGCGTTTTCATGACACAGCAACTTCTAGTTGAGGCTTAGTAAACAGCTAGTAAATCCATCATTGCCTCCCTATAATTGTTTTTTGTTAGTTTACATTTGAGGGCATTTTGTGGTGTTGACATTCTTGATTGGTCAACAAATTGTCAGAAGATTACTTTTTTTCTCCCCCATCACAGAATGGAGGATATTGCAAATCAAAATGCCAATAAAAAGATAATATAAGCCGGTGTACTTTGTGTCTCCACACAACAATCCGGAGGAACGTGTACTTTGGCAAAAACAAACAAAGGAATCTAATCATAAACAACAAAAAAAATAGATTTTTTTTGTTCCCGGTCTGCAGAAAAGATTCCCCTGTTCAGTGAAAATTAGAACCTTTATCCTTGACACAAGACCAACAAATGTCTTATTTTGATAAATGTTATTCTAGGTTGAGGATTCTGTTTGCCCAAACCCTTCCTCTATCACAGGGGTTCCCAAACTGGGGTCTGCGGCCCACTGGGTGTCCGTGAAGGAATGGCAGTGGGTCCATTTGAATATATTTGCAGATAGTATATATACACTGTAGGTGTCACGATACTGTCACGAGTGCTATCTGGTGAACCCAAATGCAGGACACAGTGGAGGCTCTGTGGTAGGTGCAAAAGATCAAGGTTTTATTGCAGGGAGACAAGGAGGGAAGGAGATTACATAGCGGGCTGGGAAGGTCGGGCAGGCAGGAAGATCTGGGCAGGAGGGTAACGCAGGACTGTCAGGCAGACATGGATAGGCCAGGCAGGCAAGGTAGCTCAGGGCAGGAAGGTCAGGCAGGGCAGGGCAGGGCAGGCAGGTCGAGTAGGTAGTAGATTCGACACAGTGGACACAACGACGATCTCACAAAGACTGGGTGAACGGCGAACGGGGTCAGGTGTGCAGTGGCAGGAGCAGAGCGGCAGATAGAGGGAGCCAGAGGAAGAGAGGGGGGGAACACAGGACTACACTAGGGAGAGAAGGACAGAGAGAGAGAAAGGTGGAGGTCAAAGGGACCGAGAGAGCGATAACCAAGACCTGAATAAAAATAACACAACAGGGCAAAACCTAAAAGATATCGGTTAAAACAAACGGAAGCAGGTTTTTCCTTTTTGTTTTTTCCTTCAAGTTCCAAGATGAAAATGGCTCCAATCTTACGATCCTTTTCAGTCGCTCAGTTTCACAACATGAACCAGTCGGATGGAGGCAGCGATCGCCAGCGTTTCATCGCTGCTGGAACCGAGGAGACATTTTCTCCTCTTCTCTTTTTTTTTTTTTTTTCCCCGCTGATTCCAAACATCGCTGTATCTAGTCCTATGATTTCTACCCAAAACGCTATTAAGGGATGGACAAGGTCCCCCGGGTGGAAAAAAAAAAAAGAATAAAAAAAAAGGAGAAAGGAAAAAACGCCCTGACCCCGTCTCCCTCATCACACACAGAAGATGAGGGAACCCGGGAGAGGGACCAAAGTTCACGGCGCCAGTTAATAGGGTCCTCGGATGGAATCGCACGATGCTGTGATTTCCTCCTTCTCTTTGAGTCCCCTCTCTCTCCCTCTCTCTCCCTCTCTCTCCCTCTCCCTCCCTCTCTCTCTTTCCACTGTAGTCGTAGCATCAAGATTCCCTTCAGGTTGAGCCGCGGAGGAGGAAAATTCAAAATCGCTCCAGATTACAGCCCGCATAGGAGGGGGCGGCCTCGTTCGGAACCCGCGGCTCGGTTCATCTCCACGAATAGAGTTGAGAAAGCCTAAAAAATAAAAAAGGTTCAACAATTTAAACACTTGATCCAATGACCCCAATCCAATGATATTTATTCCTTCTTGGGGGCTTTGTTCATGTATGACAGCACTGGGGAAGTTATCTTTAATCTGCATTTTCTTTTTCTGAAATGAACAAAATCCTTATCAATCAATTTTTTTTCATGAAGTTACTCAGATTAAACCTTCGCACAAATATTTGTAGTATTTTGTAAACTGTATTTTGTGTATATTTTTTTGTCTTTTTCGATGGAGCGCAGTGTGGCTGAGAGCGAGTGAGTGTGTGAGCTCCATCCCCCGGGACTCCTTGCTTTCAGCTCTTGGATGGACTGTGTCCTCGAGTTATTTCCATCATGGAACAATGCGTTGCCTCGTGTGTGTGTGTGTGTGTGTGTGTGTGTGTGTGTGTGTGTGTGTGTGTGTGTGTGTGTGTGAGAGAGAGAGAGAGAGAAAAGTACACACTAAACAATGCAGAAGTGTACACAGACTAGTTTTCAGATACGTGAGAGCACTCCGGACCCGGTCCAGAGTCACGTGATGCGTTCAAGAGCCCTCGTGGAACGGAACGTCCTCGTCCCGTTCTGATGCAAGGTCAGACCGCCTCACAGTTACGGACGGACAAACTGAGACGACAGACGCCGGCGGCTATTAACCCGACGGGGCTGTAGAAGGATGCTGTGACGCCCGACGAGCGGGCGTGGTTAAGCCACGGGACGCGTACCGGGTCCGCCTAATCAGCCCCATTAGCTGATTGGTCGAAACCGGCTGGAAGAGTTGTTTTGTCTCGCAGTCGGGCAGGAACGATGGGAAGCCTGCGGACCAGACCGCGACCCAGCAGAAACCGGGCCGTGATTAACGCTCGGTTATTTTATGTCCCCGTTTTGCCGTTCCCCGTGATTTCCTCATTTCTCTTTGAATGCCGCGATGGCGTAGCATCAAGATACCCTTCAGGTGAGCCGTGGAGGAGCTGGGATTTCACAGTGTTACCAAGGCATTAGGGACATAATGGGGGCTGCGCCGCGGAGAAGAGAAGGGGGGAGGGGAAGAAGGGAAGAGGAGTGGAGGGGTTGTCTGCTTAAATGTCACGACACGGAGCGATCAGACCCCGAGACCCCCGCACTGACACATCTCTCTGCTGCTACAGCTTTGGCCTGATTAGTGGCTGCTGCGCTAACACCACCCCCCTCAGGGCTGAGACACACACACACACACACACACACACACACACACACACACACACACACGCACGCACACACATGCACACGCACACGCACATGCATACGCACACACACACATTTAGACATTTTGTACTGAGTAGTTCATGACTGTCACTGTTGCAGGGATGCTCAGTTCAGGGATGCAGCCTCTGGTTTTCCAACCTCTGGCCCGCATCCCCACCTGGGGTCACTTGATGAGCCCATGATGTCACAAGGACATTTTGGAAATATGGTATATGATATGTTGATATTTGATTGGACCCCCTCTGTCCTCTGTATAATAATTATAATAGTTATTATTACACTGTATATGCATGGGATGCAGTCTCTGGGTTCTCAACCTCTGGGTCCCCATGTGGGGTCACTCCATATGCACTCGGGGTCAAGTTCAAGTTCAAGTTCAAGAGATTATTTGTCACATACATACACATACGGTCGTACATATATGCAGTGAAATGTCATGACACCCGGTGATTACGCACAAGCTCTATAAGCTCGAAAAATACTCAAATGTCAAGGGTCGTTTCTGATATATGACTGATATTTGATATTTGATTGATATAGTTTTTGTTTGGGAAAAATGTCAAATAGCTTTTTATATTATAATTTCTAGATAATAAATTTGGACCGCCCGCCATCTTCTGTA
>NC_137208.1:8838586-8841086 GCF_960531495.2 Zeus faber
CTCACTCGCTCTCAGCCACACTGCGCTCCATCGAAAAAGACCAAAAAAATAAAAAACACAAAATAGAGTTTACAAAATAGCGCAAATATTTGTGTCAAGGTTTAATCTGAATAACTTGATTAAAAAAAAAAAGATTGATAGGGAATTTGTTCATTTCAGAAAAAGAAAATGCAGATTAAAGATAACTTCCTCGGGTCATAACAGTGCTGTCATACATGAACAAAGCCCCGAAGAAGGAATAAATATCATTGGATCAAGTTTTTAATTTAAACCTTTTTTTTTTTTTTTTGTCAGTCTCGGCCGCAGTCGCGGAGATAAACAGATCCGCGGGTTCTGAATCGGGACGGCCCGTCTTATGCGGGCTGTAATCTGGAGCGCTTTTGAATTTTGAAAGATTCCTGCGTTGGCTGCTGACTTGAAAGAGTCGTCTTCTCTCCCGACGCCTCCGCAGCGGCTGACACTCGTTTCACACCCTGACATTATCAGGCGGCTTCTGTGTGTTAACGGTACACTCCTGCCGCCGCTAAGTAGCCTTGTCACCCAGCGACTTCGATGGCAAATAGAGACAGTGTGTGTGTGTGTGTGCGCGCGGGTGTGAGTAGTTCAGTCCATGCGCGTGCACGCAGCATCAGGGGTGTTTTTACGAGCGCGGGGAGGGTACGGAGGGAAGCAGTTGGCACCATCAGCGAGGGTCGCCGGGGACCGGGTTAATGGGAAATCGTTATGTAAATCCAATCTAATTAAAAATAGGAGCAGACTAGTGGAGTGCTAGGCGTGGTGGAGGTACGGATGGGAGGGAGGGAGGTGTTAAATTATATTAATACCGGTCCTCATTTGCATCGCCCCCCCACTCCGCCATCATGCCGCATCTCATCTCAGGTTTCATCAAACGCGGGGAAATAGCCTCGGCCGCTCTGGATTTTGACTTTGGGGGATTCATTAGGCGAAGGACCCATCCAGCCTGTTTGATTTGGGAGGACAATCAAGAGCGACAAAATAAAACAGCACTTTATTTGTCCCCAGGGGTGGGAAACGCTGCTAATAGCCCTTCGCACAGTTTATCCCTTCAAAAAACAGACGAGGGTTGTTGTTTTTTTTTTTTTTTAGGGATGGGGAGGGGGTTCTGCTCTGAACCGCCACGGCTCCCGCCCTGCCTATCCACAAGGGCCGCAGGGATATCATCGACGCCGCGTCGCGCGAGCGGTGCGGGAAATCACCCCGAGTCTGCGTCGCCCGGGATCACGGCCTGAAAGAACGAGGAGTCGTCGCTTTTGCTCAAAAGGCGGGAGCCGGGCCGAGCCCACAACACCCGTCGAGGGCGAGTGCGACTTCTGCCCATTTATTTTTACTAACGCAACGTGCACTGCCTTAATAATTCGGCTTCTGTTGCGCTGGAAGGTGCACTTCCCCTAAGTTCGCAGGAGCTAGGCTAGGTGCTTCCACCTGCAGCCATGCATCGGGCTAACGCACTTAGCACGCAGCCCGTCGCTCCCTCTGTGCCGCACGCTCAGGGATGAAATTGGCGTCGACTTTTTCCTCTTGAGACAAAACTGGGGAGCCCTTTAAATTGAATTGCACTCGTGTATGGAGGCAAGGCAAGAGATAAACATTTAAATAGACATTTCTTAATTAAACAATAACAACCACCAGAGTTTTATGTCCGCGGCCATGACTTTGTGATTTCACATTTTTATTTACCCCTCAAGGGTCTGATAAAGCTTTTCATAAAAGACAATAAAAACAACCTTTAGCTTCTGAACACAACGCAAAACGAGTCATTTCTTTCAATCTACAACACGTTTGAATGCAAGTGAATGAAAAAGGTAAATTCCTTTAGATACAGTATCTGTACATTCAAAGTCAACACTAGATTATGTTGAAGCATTTTTCTTTCCCCCTACATTTCTCTCCACCTTTTTCTCCCCAATGTTATCTGGGGTTTGTGCTCTCCAGTCGCAGAAGGTGCGGTGGTGGGGGTGGAGGTGAGGGTGGAGGCAGTGGTGGCGATGGGGTGGTGCTGGGAAGGGGGTGGTGGTGGAGGTGGCGATAGAGATGGCGACGGGGGGGGTGGTGGTGGTGGAGGTGTGGTGCAGGTGATTCCTCCGTTATCTCCTGACACACAGGCTCCAGGAGTCGGGCTCTGGACTGGGGCGCGTTCCAAACACAGCTCCTCCGCCTATTACGCCATACCGATACGAGAGGAAGAGGAGGAGTGAGGCGGAGAGAGGAGGAAGGGGAAGAGATAAAGAGGAGCAGGAGAGAGGAAGAGGGGTGAGGAGGAAGATGAGTGGAGAGGAAGGGGAGTGGGGAAGAAGAGGAGGAGTAGAGAGGAAGAGGAGCAGAGAGGAAGAAGAGGGGTGAGGAGGAGAGAGAGGAAGAGGAGCAAGGAGGAGGACGAGGAGGAGAGAGGAAGAGGGGTGAGGAGGAAGATGAGTAGAGTGGAAGGGGAGTGGGGAAGAAGAGGAGGAGTAGAGAGGAAGAGGAGCAGAGAGGAAGAAGA